>NC_141880.1:25254615-25560961 GCF_030686135.1 Camelina sativa | reverse complement strand
GAAAAGTGAAAATTCATAACCTCACAAAGAATGCGTTTCTCTTTCATATCCCCTTAGCCTCTCTCTGAAGCAAGATTCTTCAACATGAACTTTGGTGTGTTAGAGATTCCCCTTCTTTTAGTTTGGATCCTCCTTCTTTGCAAAGAGCTCCAATCTGGGCAACCTTGAATCATGTCCCTTTTGATTTGCTCACTGACGAAGGGTTGAGTTTCATTTCTAGACCTCTAGGGAAAATTATGGATGCTAAGCCATTCTCTTTTGTGAGCTCTGCTGAGATCAAAGTTGTTGTAAATCTTGAAGTACCTCTTCCGTCTACTGTGGAAGTGGAGGCTGAGGATGGGCAAATCATGACTATCTCTGTTACTTATCCGTAGCTTCTTCCCCTCTAATCTATTTTCAATGAATTAGGTCACACACCTAGTTTATGTCCCCAATCAATCAAGAAAAAGTCATCTGAAAAGGAGCTTCAGAAACCACAAAAGGAGGCCTCAGTTTCTAAGGATCCTTCTTCATCAATTCCCACCAGTGCAAAAGATGGTCTGAAGCAATTAGTTAATCCCAACAGGGGTAACCTTGGTTCCAAGGTCGTAGAGGTTGACAGAGAACAGGTTAGAAACGTTGATACCCGCTCTCAAACTCCATCCGTTATGTCAACTCTAGGTGAGAATGGACAAGGGATTGAAGTGGCAGGTAAACAGAACAAAATCTCTTCTTTCAAGGAGATACAATCTACTTCTGTTTTGAACCAGAGCCAAGAGACCTTTCAACCCAAGGACCATCCTTTCAAATTGGCTACAAACACATTTTCGGCAAAAGCGGTTCCCCCAGATAAGTCACAGTCTAATTATGGTTTCAGCAAATCCTTTTGATATTCTTCAAGAGGACTCTTATTTAATCAAAGTATAGGTTGAGCAAGCCATCGCCATTTTGCCAGTTTCAACGGTCCATCAGAGTGAATCTTCATCCTCTTCATCTTCCTCAAAACAGCAAAAGAAAAAGCTGAAGTTAGCGGCTCATAGATCTTCGCCTTCAGGTGGTGGCACTCCTTTGTCTGTAGGGGTTCATCACCACCATCACTAAATATATATGTCAGAACTTTTTATTGGACCGTATGAGGTATTAATGACTCCTAAGCATTTACCTCTTGCCCATTGGATAAACTCTCGACAAGTCACTTTTGGTACCTTATTGGAGACGTACGTGAAGGAATCAAACAAGAACCAAATTTTTGTCTTCTATTGGATCACAATGGTCCGCTTTTGTAAACTACCAGCAATCGGATATAGAGCGTATTTGGGTTATTTACAAACCCCTACTGTTATTATCCATTTTTTCTCGGATTTACAGTCTATTACGTGTGAAGTATAGTTGGCAGAAGGGGTTCTTTTTATCTTTACTACAATATATGCTTCAAACACAGTGGAGGAAAGGCAATTGTTATGGACTTCTCTCAGGGATACTTGCCATGGATCGTGTGTGGTGATTTTAATGAGATCTTAAACATATGGGAAAACCTCAAATGACAACATCTCCCATTCAACCTCAGCTATGAGAAGTTTTAGGATTGTCTTTCAGATACATGGCTTTTTGATCTCCTCTTTCAGGGTCCTAAATCCACTTGGTCAAATCATCGGCCATCCAACCAGATAGCTACGAAGATTGACCATGCTTTGGTGAATGCCCAATGGCTTTCCGTGAAGCCATTGCTCTTTTGAGCCGCCTTAGTTTTCTGAGCACACACCTTGTCATATCAGGAGTCAGTCTCCTCTGCCTTCTTTTGGTTCCTGGCCTTTTAAGTTTTTCAATCTCTTAACCAAGCTGCCAAATTTTGTGGAAACAGTAGCAAACTCGTGTCTAGTCATTGCTCTTTTGAGCCGCCAGTTTTCTGATCACACACCTTGTCATATCAGGAGTCAGTCTCCTCCGCCTTCTTTTGGTTCCTGGCCTTTTAAGTTTTTCAATCTCATAACCAAGCTGCCAAATTTTGTGGAAACAGTAGCAAACTCGTGGAGTTTATTTGGCCAGCCAGCTCCATTTTTGTCTGACCTATGCCATAAGCTAAAGTAGATAAAAAGACCTCTAAAAACTTTGATGAAGGAGCGTTTTAGTGACATTGAGAAGCGGGTGGCAGAAGCGGAGCAAGAATTTTCATTCTTCCGAGTCTTGGCCTAAACGACCCAAACCCTCATAACATAAATTAGGAGTCAATAGGCTCTGCCGTCAGTAATTCTCTCAAAACATACTGCTTTTATTAAGGATAGACTTCTCATTGAGAATGTACTTCTAGCGTCTAAGGTTCTTTAAGGCTATCATTTGGAGTCTCTTTCGCCAAGGATCACCTTAAAAGTTAATATATCTAAAGTTTTTGACCCAGTCTGGTGGGATTTCGTCATATCTGTTTTGTCCGCCTATGGAGTACCTGATTTGTTTGTGAAATGGATTAGAAGCTGCATTTGCTCTCCAAGTTTCTCTATCAGCATAAATGGGGTCACTTCAGGATATTTCAAGGGTAAAACTGGTCTCCTACAAGGGGACCCTCTTTCTCCAATCCTCTTTGTTATGCTCATGAATGTCCTTTCTCTAATGCTCAACAAAGCCGCTCACAATGGTATCTCTGGTTGCGAAGATTTAGAGCTCACTCATCTGTGTTTTGCTGACGATCTACTTATATTTTTGGATGGGACAGAAGCATCTCTCGCTGGAGTGTTCACGGTTTTATCTCAGTTTGAGAAATTCTCTTGTCTCTTTGTCAATATCTTCAAAACTTCTATGTTTTCCTCTGGTCTAAATGAGTACATGCTGAATCGAATGAGGACAAAATTTCCTCTCCCTCTTGCTTTCCTTCCTGTGCGCTTTTAGGAGTCCCCTTATATTCAAGAAAGTTAGTTATTAAGGATTGTGATCTATTACTCTCTAAGATTAGGGCGAAGATGAAATCTTGGTTGCATCGTCATATGAGTATTGTGGGACGGAAGCAATTGATATCCACTGTTATCTCAGGTATAATTGGCTGCTGGACAAGTGTTTTCTTCCTCCCTTAGAAATTCATCAAGCATATAAATAGTCTTTCTAGCTCTTTTCTATGGAATGGTTGTTTGGACAAGCCCTCTTGAGCAAAAGTTGCATGGGCAGAACTATTATATCCTAAAAGAGAAGGCGGTTTAGAATTAAGATCATGGTGTTCTTGGAATGAAACATGTGCCATGAAGTTGATTTGGATGCTTTTTTTCAGAGTTGGTTCCATCTGGGTTGCTTGGATTCGGAGGAAGTATCTCTCTTTTTCCACCTTTTGGGCTCTAAATGAAAATTCTTCTAGGTTTTAAATGGATGTTCAGGAAACTGCTAAAGTTGAGTCACAATGATTAAACTAGGCACATGGGAGGATACATTTTTTCTGGTGAGATCCATGGACTCCTTTTGGCTTACTCATTCACTTCATGGGTTCTGGTGATCCTCGGCGACTTGGGATCCTTCTGTCTTCGCTAGTTTCTGATTATAAAACTGGTGCAGTCTGGAATCTTCCTCCTGCAAGATCAAAAACATTTCTTGATTACAACACTTCCTAACTCACATGTAAGTGATTCTCCCTCTTGGATCATTAACAATAAGACATATAATTTTTATCATTCAAAAGAAATGTGAAATTCTTTGCGCATGTCAAGACTGAATGTTCTTTAGTTTTCTCTAGTCTGGCATAAAGCTGCAGTGCCTAAACATTCGATGGCTGTTCATTCATAATCGGAATCCTACTTTGGATCGAATGATTAGGTGGGGTTTGGATGTTGAACCAATCTGCCTACTTTGTGGCATGCATGATGAGTCCAGAAACAATCTTTCTTTGAATGTGTATACACATCTGCAATCTGGTCTGCTCTGATTTGAAAAATGGACCTTCCTTCTCCTCCTCTGGAATCAAATTATCCAGTGGCTCTCCGCAATGACATCTTCCCATGTTATCTCCCTTCTCTTCTTCAAGGTGACAAGTATGTGTTTACAAGATTTGGAATGAGCGTAATCGACGCTTCCATGAAGGTACAATGCTCCCTCATACCACAATCCTTCGCAAAATATCTTTGGCTGTAAAGAACTAGTCGTCAGCTCTCAAAAATCTCTCCTCAAAGCATGGAGAAGCTTTGGAATGTTTCTGGTCTACATAATAAGAAGCATTTCTCAGTTTGTTTGAGTGGGTCTTTATCCCTCCTCTCTTAAATCTTTTTTTTAGTTTGATCACTGCTGTTATTTTGTTGGTTCTTGTCTGATTCCATGTTTTGATAACTCTATTTTATATAATAAGACCCTTAAGAAAAACTAATTGCTACATATATATCTGTAACTATCACTTACAAATTACATCAGAAAGATCAGTAACTTGTATTTAGAAAAAGTCACAAATTTTGTGATCAAACAAAATGGTCGAAAATACTGACCAAATAAATGGTCGGAAATTTATGACCAGTATGGTGGTCAAAAATAGTTACGACTAAAAAAGTAGCCAAAATCTCTTGACGAATCAATTGGTTAATAGTTATTGATCATCTGATTGGTCGAAAATTTCTATATTTCTGACCAAAAACAGGTTGAATACTTCAAATTATAAAGTTGTTAAAATTGTTTTATTACAAAATTATAATAAAAAAACTAAATTTTTTTTCTTTTAAATTACGTAATTATAATGACTAAAGTGAAAGAAAAGTCAGTACAGAGAGAATGTTAATAAAATATACATACTAATTGTCATTTTCATCCAAAGCCTCACCACTTGGAGGAACCAAATAGGGAAATTGTTTGAATAACACTTTCCTGAAATAACCAATTAGCTACAATATCTATTATCTAAAATTTTATCACTAATTTATAACAGTTTGTAGTTATTATTTGTTACTAACTTTTTTTGTAGCAAAATTTTGTGGTTATATGATAAAAAAATACTAGTGATATCTTTATAACTCTCAATTTTATCTTCCAATGTATCTGCTCAAATTGTATCCTTCAAACAATGTTGTTGTAGTATATGTTGCAAAGGCCAAAGGTAGACAAAAGAAGATTATCACAAATTTTTATAGAAAACAAATTATTTATCAGTGGTTTTTGCGAAGCAAAACTTGACACAGCGATAAACAAGAAAGTTTTATATGTTGAAATTATATTTTCTTTATCTTTTTTTTTGTGAACAACCATATATTTATTTATGTGACCAGAATTCCCTTTATAAATATTAGATAATTTAATCAGCATGATGAGTGCCAATAAAACGGGATATGCCTAAGATATCTTTATATATTTTTTTTGAACAAAAATATCTTTATATATTACTATATATTATATAATATATGTCCGATGTTTTTATTTCGATTTTATGATTGAACAATTCTATCGTTTTTTTTTCCCAATAATATTGTTTTGCAATCTGTCTTATATCGGCAGTATTTGCTAAGCAAAACCAATTATCAAGATCCACAAACTGAGCATGACAAAATTTATAATATATATATCATTCCTAATTGCTTTCTATAGACCATGTATTAGACTTTGACATAAGAACTAAAATATTAGTCTTCAACAATGTCGTTCAATGAGTTTAAGGGCCTAATGATGGTAACGATAGAGCCTAACAATGAGATATGGTGGGAAAATAGTAATGGTAGAGCTTAATGATAGATATGATGGGGATTGGAACTGATTTAAAATTGAAATAACACATGAAAACAATAAGAGAGGTTAAGAATCTCTTGGTGATGTAGCCTGATGTGTACCTTGACCTGAACAGACCCGAGAACACCTCCATGGCAAGCACGAACAGGTATGGTGACATTGCATCTCCTTGCCTCAGACCCTTTGTGCTCTTAAAGAAACCTCCTATCAGGCTACATCTCCTATCATCCCAGAACCTCAGAAGTGGAAATATCCCACCTAATGTTTGCCGACGATGTGATGATCTTCTTTGATGGAGATAGCTCATCTTTGCATGGTATCTACGAAACTTTGGAGGACTTTGCAGGGTGGTCTGGTCTTCACATGAACAGAGGAAAAACTCAGCTCTTCCATGTGGGTCTGACTCAAGTTGAAGCCAATGCCTTGGCAAGCTACGGTTTCACGCATGGTTCTTTGCCTATCAGATATTTGGGTTTGCCTTTGATGAGTAGGAAGCTAAAAGTTGCAGAGTATGCACCTCTAATCGAGAAACTCAAGACCAAATTCAACTCTTGGGCAACCAGATCACTTTCATTCGCTGGTAGAGTTGAGTTGATTACTTCGGAAATCTCAGGCCTTGTTAACTTCTGGATTTCTACATTCATCCTTCCGTTGGGCTGTATTAGGCAAATTGAGTCTCTCTTTTCCCGCTTTCTTTGGTCGGGCAAAACTGATAAAAAAAGAATTGCAAAGATTGCTTGGTCACAGGTTTGCCTCCCTAGAGCTGAAGGAGGACTTGGCTTAAGAAGGTTTGCTACTTGGAATAGAACTTTATGTCTCAGGATGCTATGGCTCCTATTCTCTGGAAATGATTCCTTGTGGGTAGCCTGGCATAAATTTCACAACATCAGCAAGGTAACAAGCTTCTGGGATCAGTCAGAGATAGTCTCAGACTCTTGGAACTGGAAATGTCTCCTCAGGTTGAGAACTCTGGCTGAGAGATTTATTATCTGCGAGCTCGGGAACGGAAGGAGAGCCAGTTTCTGGTTCGACAACTAGACCCCTTTTGGTCCTCTAATCAAATATATCGGCAATCAAGGACCCAAAGACTTAAGGATCCCTTTACAAGCCTTAGTAGCAGACGCTTGCGATGCTGCAGGATGGAAGCTTGCTGACCCACGCTCTGAACAGGCTCTCCAACTCCATGCCCACCTTACCACCATAAGAGCACAAAATGACTCTCTAAGGCCGGACTCATTTATGTGGATGGTAGATAACAAAAAGTGTAATGGCTTCTCCTCAGCACGAACCTGGGCGGCTCTAAGTGTTGGTTGAAAGTCGGTTTGCGCCCATGATTTATCAGCATACCGAACCGGTTTAGTTAATCGGTAGTTATGTAAGTTAAGAGTCATAACTCTACGACTAACTCATTTGTGTCCCTTCGTAAAGACACTTATCTTTGTCTATAAAAGAGGGAATGTAGACAAACAAAAGAGATAACTTTGTGGGCATCGATACAAAGAAAAAGAGAGAAACTAGAGAGAGAAAACGTTCTAGAGAGAGAAAACTTCGAGAGATCAACGGAAAGGGCACTTGAACGGTGGCTTGTGGTTGATTTCCATCAGTGATTTCAACCCCGATCTCTGCATCAATTCTCAGGCGATCCATGCCACATTCGTCACTAAACCGGTGAAGGTACGTTTCCTACATTGGTATCAGAGCATTTGGCATGTTTTCATTCTTAGTTATCATATCGCTTTGAGAACTGGATTAGAATGCATGAATTTGAGTAAATATGTGAATAAACCGCCGATTTTAATTCACCCATAACTCTCTGTACAAAATTCGTAATCACATGATTTCAGTGGCCGTGCGTAGATATTGAAATTTTCTTTCTATTGGTATATCGCACGCCTGATTTCGTCACGTATACAGAGAGTTATAGAGGCCGAAAGTTTTCGTGTGAATGGCGTTTGATATATGTATGAGCAAGACGATGAACAGTAATTGCCATGTGGCAGATTCTGATTTGTCTAAAAATACATATATTATTTATTCAATAAAATGAGTTTGGTATGTCCAAATTTAAAAATTTAAATTTTTCTAGATTTGTCGTGATTAGGAGATTAACAATCTGAGATTATTTTTGTCAAATTATTATTTTGTTAAATCGAATATTCTTTTATTAGCATGTTTTATTTGTTAATTCATGTTAGAAAATACTTTAATTAAGTGGGAGTTCTAGTTTAGTTTAGAACTTAAATTTTGCATGATATAAGTTAATTTTTTGTGACAAGATTGTAATACGGGTGATGATTGGGGACATAGCGAACTCTCGATCTTGTATTATAAACCGAGTTACACTAGATTGATTTATGTTTATGGCAAAATGTGTGTTGTGTGGGAATAAATATGCAAACAAATTAATGTCTTTGAATATTCCAACAGGCATGGCTTGTAAAAATATTATTGCTGAGCTTAATAGAGGTGAGAAATTGGATGGTGACAACTATGATATTTGGTACAGCAAAGGCCAGTATGTCCTTGAAGAGCAAGAGGTGAAAGAGACTCTTTTCCATCTCATGGAAGAGCCTGAGCAGGGTACTACCGCTCAACACAGAAGGGATCAAGAGGAATATGTTGTCTGGAAAAGAAATAATAGCATCGCTCGCATTACATTGCTGAGTTGCATGCAAGATGATCTTATGTGTGAGTTTGAAGAGTATGAAACTGCTAAAGGCATGTGGGAGGCTTTGAAAGAAAAGTTTGGTGCCACTTCAGCCACCAAACGTAGGAGACTTAATCAGAGGTTCAATGACTACAAGAAGCGCCCAAATCATTCAATGAGGCAGCATCTTAGAGTCATGGCAACAATGATTAGAGAGCTCAAAAGGGCTGGTCAAATTATATCTGATGAACAACAAATCCAAGCGGTTCTCCGCTCGTTGCCTGAAAATTGGGACCATATGAAGGTTCAAATGACGCATAATGTTAATGTTAAATTTGAGGACATATCACGTCATCTTGAGTTAGAGGATGAGCGCTTAGAGGCTGCTAAACCCTTCAATGAGGCCAATGTTGCGAGTTCAAGCCCAGGCTTGAAGCGCAAGAGAGGTAACAAGGGTAAAAAAGGCCCCCTATCAATCTGAACTTAAGAAGCAGAAAAAATATGCCAAGCGTGGAAAGTGTGGAGGCAAAAAGGATATGACCAAAGTAAAATGCTACAACTTTAGCTCCATGGGTCACTTTGCTCGTGAATGCACTGAGGCAAAGAGGGAATTATCCTTGAATTCTACTTGCGAATATGCTTTTGTTTTTAGTTGTGTAATGCTTACAGAATCTCATCCTTTGTGGATTGTAGACTCAGGAGCAACAGACCACATAACTAGGAATCGAGAAGCGTATGTAGAGTACTGACGGATACCTAAAGGTTCAAGATGGTTGTATGTAGGAAATAACTCCAAGGGTAATGGGTATTGGCACTTGTCAGCTACACATGTGTGGCGGGAGAACACTTATCTTACATGATGTCTTGTATGCTCCTGAAATCCGTCGGGACCTTGTCTCTGTTTTAGCTTTACTTAAGTTAGGATTTGGTTTTAATTTCCATGACATGTGTTTAAAAATTACTCTAGGGTATGTGTACTACGGTTATGGTTATGCTTGTGATGGTTTTATTGTACTTGATTGTACTACAAATATTACTACTAGTAATGTTGATCAATGTTTTTCATATGTCACAAGTTCTACAAATGTTGAAATAAATGTGTGGCATTCTAGACTTGGTCACATAGGTGTTGATCGAATGAATAGATTGGCTAGAGAAGGCCTTCTCGGCTCTCTCGCCCGAGTTGATCTTGACACATGTGAGCCATGTTTAACTGGAAAAGAAAAAAGAAAAACATTTGGAAAAGCAACTAGAGCTGAATATCCATTGCATTTAATTCATTCTGACATTTGTGGTCCGATGAATGTGAGGGCAAGGCATGGGGCTTTATATTTTATCACCTTTATAGATGATTTCACTCGATTCGGGCATGTGTACCTGATTTCTCATAAGTCAGAAGCACTAGAGTGTTTTAGACGTTACATCACTTTGGTCGAAAATCAATTGGAGAGGACGATAAAGTGTTTGAGAACAGATCGAGGTCTTGAATACTTGTCTGAACAATTCAAAGAATTGTGTGATGCAAAAGGCATTGCCAGACAATTGACTACCCCATATACACTACAACAAAATGGTGTAGCGGAAAGAAGAAATCGAACGCTTCTGGAAATGGTTAGGTCTATGATGGCACAAGCTAACCTTCCAATTTCATATTGGGGTGATGCATTAATGACTGCTGCCTATGTACTTAACCGTGTGCCCTCTACGTCGGTTACCTCTACTCTTTATGAGTTATGGAAGGGGAGAAAACCTGACCTAATGCATCTAAGACCTTGGGGGTCTGCAGCATTTGTTCGCGATACTTCTCATCCTCATGGAAAATTGGGTCCTAGAGGAAAGAAGTGTATCTTTATAGGATATTCTGAGCACTCTAAGGGTTATGTGCTCATCGGTGAACGCTCAGATGGAGGTATAACAGAAATCGAATCAAGAGTTGTTACATTCTTGGAAAATGACTTTCCTCGAAGGGGAGAGATTGATAAGGTATTCCATCTTCAAGAGATGGCTGACCTGACTAATGTCACTCCTACTAACCAATCTGTGAAAGTTGGTGAAAGTTCAAGAGAACTATCTCAACTTAGTGGGAGATATACATTGGTTAGTGATTCTTATAGGAAGAAATCACAAGACTCAGAGGTGCGTAGAAGTAGTCGTGGAAACATTCCTCGACGTCGTTTTGAGATCGAAGGGGAAGCTTTCATGGTTGCTCTACATGATGACTTAGAGCCTCGAACTGTTTATGAGGCTCTCTCTTGCCCAAACTCGGATGAATGGAATGTTGCAATAGGAGAAGAACTAGAATCTATGAAGGTAAACCAAGTATGGGACTTGGTTGATCTTCCGCCAGAACGTCGAGCGATCAGAAACAAGTGGATTTTTAAGATCAAACTAAAGGCGGATGGATCCATAGATAGGTATAAGGCTCGCTTGGTAGCGAAAGGATATACCCAACAAGAGGGTATAGACTATGAGGAAACATTTTCACCAGTGGTGAGGTTTGCCTCAATTCGCCTTATTCTAGCCTTAGTCGCCGGATTAGATTTAGAATTACATCAAATGGACGTTAAGACTGCATTTCTTAACGTTCTTAACGGGGAACTAGAAGAAGAAATCTACATGGAACAACCAGTCGGTTTTGTTGTAGAAGGCCAAGAGCGCAAATTTTGCAAGCTCAAACGTTCAATATATGGTCTCAAACAATCTTCTAGGCAATGGTATTTTCGCTTTCATCGAGCTATTACCTCTTATGATTTTACGATGATTAGTGAAGACCATTTTGTCTATGTCAAGAGCACTGGACAATCTTTTGTAATTCTTTCTATATATGTCGATGACATCTTGTTGGCTGGAAATGATATGGAGTTTCTCATGACTATTAAGAAATGGTTATCATCTCATTTCGAGATGAAGGATATGGGGGAAGCAGATTATGTTCTTGGTGTTAAGATATATCGAGACCGATCAAGGAATTTATTAGCTCTTTCACAAGAGTCATATAGTCGTACAATCCTTGAAAGGTTTAAGATGCTTGATAGTAAACCCCATTGACACTCCAATTGCGAAAGGTGAAAGCCTAAACCTTGATATGTGCCCTAAGACACTTGAAGAGAAACGAAAGATGGAAAAAGTCCCATACTCTAGTGCTGTGGGCAGCTTGATGTATGCTATGATGTGCACCCGGCCGGATATTTGTTATGCCGTTGGCTTAGTAAGTCGTTACCAGTCAAACCCCGGAAAGAAACACTGGATGGTAGTGAAGAGAATTCTTAGATACTTGAAAGGAATAATGGACTATTCCTTGTGTTATCAAGGAAGTGATTTGCGTTTAACGGGATATACAGATGCCGACCATGGTGGAGACATGGATGGACGCAAATCAACTTCAGGATATGCTTTCTTGCTTAATAATGGTGCTATCACTTGGAGTAGCAAGAAACAATCTTGTACAGCTCTATCCACGATGGAAGCTGAGTTCATTGCATGTTCAGCATCAGTCCAAGAAGCTGTATGGCTAAGAAGATTCTAAGAAAGCTTACAGATCACTCCAGAAGCTTCGTGCCCTATGACCATTCATTGTGATAGTCAAGCGTGTATTGCTTTCTTGAAAGATCCTAAGTATCATGGAAGGACAAAGCACATTGCAATCAAAAATAATTTCGTGAGAGACATTGTGGCAAATAAGGAGGTGGTCATTAAGTATATATCTACGCAGAGGATGGTAGCTGATCCATTTACCAAACCCATCCCAAGAGATGTTTATCTCGCTCATGTTCGAGCTTTAGGTTTGCGTAGAATTTGTTTTGTGTACTTATGAAAGTTTGTCATTGACGTTGTATTTGTACTGGATGTTACATATATATTTAATAATATTTATTTTTGACATCGTATACATATGTAAATTTTTGATTGCATATTACACACAAATATTAAGAAGAGTCACCAAGTAAGAGATTGGTTCACTCACATGAACAATCGCCTCAGATTTCTTTGTGAGATGTTGAGATGAGACATGACCAGCTTGGCGCTAGTGGGAGCTTGCCTTTGTAAGGCTAGTTAATGTTGCCTTGATAAAGAGTCAAGATGAGATATGCTTATTAAGATATCAGTCATGATTGACCCAAAATCATGAATACTTGGAAGAGCAGGATAAGTACATAATCAGACGCTAGACAGCGAGCTGATAGTAGCTTGATCCACATAGTAGTACTTGGTTTAACCAGTTGACATATATTTTTTTTTGAAAAGAATTAACTACTATGACATGTGAGTCATACCACATGTGCTAGTCCGACAATATATGAAGCGAATGATATTTTATTTGTAATCCCTATCATTCGCAATGTGAGTTCCTATAAACCACACTATGGTTTCAAGAGTTACCCTTGAACCTTCTTCTATGTTCTGAAGGGATAAGCTAATGTTCGCTACTTTAGTATGTTTATCCAATGGTGATGGAATAATTAGCCTTATGGGACATGCTAGGAAAGCGGTTAGTTTGGAACGGATAGACATGAGTATGGAAGGGAAAAACTATTTTTTTTTACATTGACATATGTGTTTGCTGGCCAGCCACTATATCGCTCAACTGGAGTTTGAATATAGTGAACACATGATGTGAAATGTCTAACATATGCTATAGGTATAAGATATGTTAAGATTGATGTAAAAGATAAATGAGTTTGGGGAAGAGCGAGACATGCTGAAATGCAATTATTTTCTTCAGGGTTGTAGCAGTTATGTATTCCTAACAGGTGCATAATTTAGCTCCCAAGTGCAGGTGTACTCGCAGGCTCGCACGGTTCATTTGCCGTATGATTTCCGAGTTATAGCTCTCGAGCTTAACTGTAAAGATCTCTCTAGTAGTAGTCGCTTCCCATCATGTGCGAGTGGGAGATTTTGGTTGAAAGTCGGTTTCCGCCATGATTTATCAGCATACCGAACCGGTTTAGTTAACCGGTAGTTATGTAAGTTAAGAGTCATAACTCTACGACTAACTCATTTGTGTCCCTTCGTAAAGACATTTATCTTTGTCTATAAAAGAGGGAATGTAGACAAACAAAAGAGATAACTTTGTGGACATCGACACAAAGAAAAAGAGAGAAACTAGAGAGAGAAAACATTCTAGAGAGAGAAAAATTCGAGAGATCAACGGAAAGGGCACTTGAACGGTGGCTTGTGGTTGATTTCCATCAGTGATTTCAACCCTGATCTCTGCATCAATTCTCAGGCGATCCATGCCACATTCGTCACTAAACCGATGAAGGTACGTTTCCGGTTTCACGCTTCCGCATAGTATTCTTACACTAAGACCAAGAGCAGAGATTGTCAACTGGCATCAGACTGTTTGGTTCAAAGGAGCTACGCCGAAGCACGCATTTCATATGTGGATTGCCAATCTGGATCGCCTACCAACAAAGACTAGATTGGTCAGGTGGGGAATGAACATCAACACTACATGTGATCTCTGCTCCATAAACGAGGAATCCCGTGACCACATGTTCCTATCTTGTGACTTTGCCCGTTTCCTTTGGAACTCTGTCAGTAGTAAATTGGACTTGCCATCTACCAGCCTAGGCTCATGGCATCAATTGGTTTCTTGGATGAATAACGGCACGGTGAGATCGCCTTCAGCCCTACGCAAACTGGTCTGCCAGTCAGTCATCTATGCAATTTGGAGACAGAGAAACAACCTGCATCACAACCAGACCCATGTGCTGCTTTCTGCAATCTTTAAAGCTATCGATCAAGAGATCAGAAACTCCATCACTGCACGTCAGCTCAATAAGCGTTTCAAAAAGCTTATGCAAGTTTGGCTGAAGTGACACTACTATTCTAAAGAATGTATTTTGCTTTCTTGTTTTCCACTTTTTTTGCCAAGAAACCAAACACATGGTTGATCATTTTGTAAACCAACTCTTTCATATTATATGATATTTGCACTTTAGCAAAAAAAAAAAAAAGAATCTCTTGGTGGCGATGGTGAATACGAGACCGTCGACCAAAATTTTTGGTAAAGTTAAAAGTTATGAATAAGTATGGTGGAGATAAAACAAAATAGAAAAGTACTTAGGATCCATGCTAGAGCATGGGTTGAAATTTATTTTATTTATATTATAATTTTAGAATAAAATATAATTTATATGATTGTTTTTAAAAGTTTTTTGGATAAAAAATTATGCAATAAAATCATATGCTAAATATGATGACTTGAAAAAATACCTTTATTGTAAGTTTTATATTTTTAATTTTGTAATTTTATGTATGAAATGATTATGTTTGTTTTTTTATTTTTATTTTATATTTTGAAAATGTTTGGTGAAAGTGTTTTAATATGACCCGCGCTTAGGTAAGATTTTATTTTCAACTGTACAATAAGATCTCGGAAATCACGAGTAAGTGTGATAAATTGCCAAGATTTTATTCTTTTTACGCCTAACAGTAAATTGTTATGTCTAACAGTATATATTTTGTAACAATATATGTAATAGTAAAGATTTTATTTTGGAGATTATATAAATCATTGGAATATTCTGTTAAAGAAGATTTTTGGGATATTCTTAAGTGTATTCATATAGTCCACAGATTGACCAATTAATCTATAATTTTTTTTGTAAACAACCTATATTTAACCTATAACCTATTTTGTAACCAATTTCTAAAAATTATATAGTTTACAAAAAAAGTTGTGTACTTCCGTTTTATTATATAGGGGATATTGAAGGTTAAAGATGTCATTTTATCTTTGAAGAATCTCACATGATCAAGTAGCGCATTAGTTAGTATTATTATTAGTACTAGGTAATTACCCATGCTGCACTGCTGGATATATTTTAATCTTATTTTGCTTGACATAAGTATGATTAGTTAAATTTTTAAATGTTTTTAAAATTTAGTATTTTGCATTTGGTCATTTTAGTAATTTTACTTATACTCATATTTTGAGATTGGAAAATTCATTCATATATTTCTAATTTCAAGACCCATTTTTAGATTTATCAACATCTATATGACAACAATTCCAACCAGGTTCATTACTTACCTAAAATTTAAGTCTCTGAACGATAAGTTGTCTATATAATTTATCGATAAGTTATTTTCTAACAAAAATTTATATATATAGCAAGCTATACCAGAAAATAATAATTGGCTGTGAAATAGCACTCTATATATATAAAGTTAAATGAACTTTAAAAAAATGTCGATAAGTTAGTTTGTGACTGTAACGCCCCGACCGCCACATCTTAGTGGGCCCCGTGTCCACTCCCAGTCCATGGACCCATCTTCTTTAATGGGCCTCACGTCCTCTCACTAGTCCCGTGAGTCCATCTATATCCAACGGTCGGTTTGATATGTCCGGGAGGTTTTAAAGACTTGTTACCGTCCCTACAAATCACCACATGATCTTTCCTTTTGTTTTGTCCTCACTCACACAGTTCCGACAGTCACTTCCCGGAAAGTTAACCATCCTGAGACTACTCCAGCTCAAGCACGGTTAACTCAAGAGTTCTCTCAGGACCCTTGACCGAAAAGATAAGTGCACTTCGGTGACATAGGTGACCAAATCAATTCTTTTAAACCTCTCTGCATATCCCTGAAACCGGGGTGTCACAATTCATCCCCACTAACAGATCGCAATGTCCTCGTTGCGCACCAAAACCGTCACCCCCGATGGTGTGAGCCCACTCGACTCCACACTCGTTTGGGTTTGGCTTTGATACCACTTGTAACTCTCCCACTAACAGATCGCAACGTCCTCGTTGCGCACCAAGACTGTCACCCCCGACAGTGTGAGTCCACTCGACTCCACACTCGTCTGTGTTCGGCTCTGATACCACTTGTAACGCCCCGACCACAACCTTTTAGCGAGCCCCATATCCAATCCCAGTCCATGGGCCCAACTTCCTTAATGGGCCTCACGTCCTCTCACCAGGCCCGTGAGCCCATCCATATCCGACGGCCGGTTTGCTACGTCCGAGAGGTTTTAAAGACTTTTACCGTCCCTACAAATCACCACATGATCTTTCTCTGTGTTTTGTCCTCACTCGCACAGTTCCGACAGTTACTTCCCGGAAGGTCAACCATCCTGATACTACTCCAGCATAAGGACGCTTGACTCTAGAGTTCTCTCAGGACCCTTGACCGAAAAGATAAGTGCACTTTGGTGACGTAGGTGGCCAAATCAATTCTTTTAAACCTCTCCGCATGTCCCTGAAACCGGGGTGTCACAATTCACCCCACTAACAGATCGCAACGTTCTCTTTGCGCACCAAGACCGTCACCTCCGATGGTGTGAGCCCACTCGACTCCACACTCGTTTGGGTTCGGCTCTGATACCACTTGTAACTCTCCCACTAACAGATCACAATGTCCTCGTTGCGCACCAAGACCGTCACTCCCGACCTCTCTCTCCTCACGACTTTCTCTTCTCTCTCCATCTCTCTCTTTCCTGATAACAGCACAAGCACACTGGCCCTAAAACTCTAGTTGCTTCTCCTCCTCATGCGTTGGAAGACAACACGAACACATCTTAACTCCCTTGCTCTCTCTCTCTCTTTCTCTCACGCCACCACCGAAGCTCCGCTTCTCTTTTCCATCCATGCCACCATAGAGCCTCAACTCCGCCTTTTTCCCCATTAGTATGCGCTTATGCTGGAGTAGTCTCAGGATGGGTGACCTTCCGGGAAGTGACTGTCGGAACTATACGAGTGAGGACAAAACACAGGGAAAGATCATGTGGTGAATTTTAGGGACGATAACAAGTCTTTAAAGCCTCCCAGACGTAGCAAACCGGCCGTCGGATATGGATGGGCTCACAGGCCTAGTGAGAGGACGTGAGGCCCATTAAATCCCAGTCCAATCCCAGTCCATGGGCCCACCCTCCTTAATGGGCCTCACGTCTTCTTACTAGACCTGTAAGCCGGTTTGCTACGTCCGGGAGGCTTTAAAGACTTGTTACCGTCTGATATGCTCAAATTAATCCCTAGAGCTACTCTCTCAAATTAAGAGATCAATGTAGTACTTAGGGGTCGAATTCCACAAGAACTCTAGATTACACAATAAATTGTAGAGTTTTATAATTAAGCTAAACAATTTAGTTTAAATTAAGAAAAGCAATACAAAATATTAAATAAAAGCTGTGAAAATTCAGAAGATCAAAAAGCTAGGTCTAGGAAATTTCTCAGGAAATTAAAAAATATTAAATCAATAATTAAATAGGATTCAAGCAATTAAGATCAGATCTAGAACTCTAAACTCTTTTGTAAAATAAATCAGTTCTCACTGCAAATATTATCTAAATTTAAAACCAGAAAATCCAAATCTCTTTGAAAATTTCTAGGTTAAAAATCAGCTTTGAAAACAGGTTTAAATTTTTCACAAAATCACTAAATCAAATCTCTTTGCAAGAAGTAATTTTGCTCATCAAAAGGTTTTATGAGGAAAATCAATTATATTCTCATATCAATTTATTTTCCTAGGTTATTAATTCTAGATGGCCAATCAAGGATTAATATGAAGAATAACCTATGATGAAGATCTAGAAAGATATTGATTCCTAAATAAACAGATCTAATAATTCATAAAAACCCTATGAAAAACTCTGAACCTAACAAGCAAACTACTCAGACGTATTCAATGAAACACAAATCATCTTTCTGAATAATAAGCAATTGAAATTAAAAGAGTAAAAAGGGAGTTCAAGAATTCTTCTCTACAAAGCAGTTCAGATCTCTCTCTCCCAAAAGCTCTCAAAATCTCACAGGGTTGCAGAAAATAAAACTTGCTAGAAAATAATTTAAGGGTGTCTAAAACCTAAAAATACTATATATATATATATATATATATATGTCCTAAAACACGTAAGGGACTTGTGTTGCAGTTATGGAAAACTTTGGGTAAATTTGTTAAACTTCCAAAACTGGCTTCTCTCGTAGACAAACAGGGGTGTCGACCGACACCATCACTCTGAATCGAATTCAACTTCTATTCCTTGATGAATTGCTCCAAAATCTCTCTAATTGCTCCATTTTGCTCATTTCATGTCAAAATCCTATAAAACCTGTAAAAACTCTCAAAGAACCTAAAAACACATCAAAAGACTCTATAAGACTCCTTATATCATGGTTAAAAACCACAAAAACCATGATATATCACCGTCCCTACAAATCACCACATGATATTTCCTTGTGTTTTGTCCTCTCTCGCACAGTTTCGACAGTCACTTCCCAGAAGGTCACCCATCCTGAGATTACTCCAGCTCAAGCACGCTTAACTCAATAGTTCTCTCAGGACCCTAGACCGAAAAGATAAGTGCACTTTGGTGACATAGGTGGCCAAATCAATTCTTTTAAACCTCTCCGCAAGTCTGTGAAACCGGGGTGAACTAACAGATCGCAACATCCTAGTTGCGCACCAAGACCATCATCCCCGACGGTGTGAGCCCACTCGTCTGGGTTTGGCTCTGATACCACTTGTAACTTCCCGACCGCCACCGTTTAGTGGGCCCTATGTCCAATCCCAGTTCATGGGCCCACCTTCCTTAATGGGCCTCACATCCTCTCACTAGGCCCATGAGCCCATCCATATCTGACGGTCGGTTTGCTTCGTCCGGGAGGTTTTAAAGAGTTAATTTGGTCACCTATGTCACCAAAGTGCACTTATCTTTTCGGTCAAGGGTCCTGAGAGAACTCCAGAGTTAAGGGTGCTTGAGTTGGAGTAATCTCAGGATAGGTGACCTTCCGGGAAGTGACTGTCGGAACTGTGAGAGTGAGGGCAAAACACAGGAAAATATCTGTGGTGATTTGTAGAGACGGTAACAAGTCTTTAAAGCCTTCCAGACGTAGAAAACCGGCCGTCGGATAAGGATGGGCTCATGGGCCTAGTGAGAGGATGTGAGGCCCATTAAGGAAAGTGGGCCCATTGACTGGGATTGGACATGGGGCCCACTAAGAGGTGGCGGTCGAGGCGTTACAAGTGGTATCAGAGCCGAACCTGGACGAGTGTGGAGTCGAGTGGGCTCACACCAACGGGGGTGACGTGGTTGGTGTGCAACGTGGACGTTGCGATCTGTTAGTGGGGGTGAATTGTGACATCCCGGTTTCAGAGACTTGCGGAGATGTTGAAAAGAATTGATTTGGCCACCTATGTCACAAAAATGCACTTATCTTTTCGGTCAAGGGTCTTGAGAGAACTCCAGAGTTAAGCGTGCTTGAACTGGAGTAATCTCAGGATGGGTGACCTTTCGGGAAGTGACTGTCGGAACTGTGCGAGTGAGGATAAAACACAGGGAAATATCATGTGGTGATCTGTAGGGACGGTAATAAGGCTTTAAAGCCTCCCGGACATAGCAAACCGGCCGTCGGATATGTATGGGATCACGGGCCTAGAGAGAGGACGTGAGGCCCATTAAGGAAGGTGGGCCCGTGGACTGGGATTGTACATGGAATCCACTAAGAGGTGGCGGTCGAGGCGTTACAAGTACTCAACGTTAATGTTCTACTCAGGGAATCAGGTTTATGCTCCTCCGTTCTCCACCGCGTCAGTACTAAGATTCACACCTTCATCTTCCTTCTCTTATGCATATGGAGACTTTGACTTAACACAAACCCCATTTTTTTCTTCCAAAACTATTCCTCTCAACTCCCAAAAAATAACTGCCGTGTAAAACCAAGAAGGCATAAATTGCGAGTTGTCTTTAGAAACCAAAAATCCATCTAAATTACAGTGAGTTGTCTATTCTGATTTCAATTTATGATATTGCAATTTACTTTGCTTTTTTTTGGAATGAATGTAAAATATATTAGGGGAAAAACCATGTTTACATCTACGACATCCTTGTTTTTTACTCTAATTTGACAAAGTAATGAAAACAAAAATAAGTAAAGAAGACCTAAGCAAGAAGAAAACAGAGTATAACTTCCTAAGGACGTGAGCTCAACTCCATGAACGGTTATTCTGGCTTTCCGAAAGAATAAATTTGCTTTTGAACTGTTTGATCTTGCCATAATGAGTTGTGACTTGAAAGACATACCAAAGAATGAATTGTATTAAACTTGCAAAGGATGAATCAATAAGCATAGGAAGGACACTGAAATCTTAAAGAAATTATTTTGAAGAATTTCATGTGTGAGATTCTGCCATGTTTGTTCTACCAAAATATTGTAAAATAAATAATCTAAAGAATCTATTTTAGTCATCAACTAATTATAATTTAGAAAAAAAACATTTCTAATTTGGCCAAAGAAAAGAGTATTTAAACACAAAATCAATACTTAAGAGTATCAAACGACACATTAAGCAAAGCCAATATTGTTAAGCTTAATTCATTTAGAAGCACCAAAGAGAACAGCGAATGGTATACACGAGTGACACTTCTCTCTACCACTCGTTTACATCAAATCGACATTAGCGTAAGAGATATGCAGTTATACATACGAATTAGAATATACATCATTAAGTTTACTTTGCTTACCTTCTCATCAACAAACCACCAACAAGCAGGTCGTCCAGCCAGTTCATGGAAAATAATGTATAAATACGATCGAAGAGCAAAGTTGGAACTGCAAAACACACAAACAAAAAGATTAAAACAAAAAAAGAGAATTTTTTACTAATGCCCCTTTTTTGATATCTCTTTTTAAAAATGTCCTTTCTATGACCATTTTTAATTATACCCTTTCTTTATTTCGTAAAGAAAATTTTGCCCTTCTTTGAAAATTATACTGACAATCTTATTCGACCTTCTCCGTCATCGATTTCTCCGTCGTCGACCTTCTTCGTCTTCATCTTCGTCTCTTCTTCTCCGTCGTCATCTATCCTTCTCCGGTCGCATCTCTCCTTCTTCGTTCGTATCTCTCCTTCTCCGGTCGGATTTCTTTTTCTCCGGTCTGATCTCTCCTCTGCCGTTATCATTGCTTCTCCCGTCGTCTTAGTCCTCTCTTTTACTTTGTCGTCTCTTCTTCTCCCATCGTGTAAGCTTGTTTCTGAATTTTAATTTTGATTTCAATTTCAATTTTGTCTTAGCTATTAGATTGTTGTTTCGATTTCAAATTTGATGTCAGAATTTTTTTTTTAGGTCTTAAGAACTTGTTCTTTAGATTATTTCGTGATAATAAAGTCCTTTATTAGATCTTTGGTCAGCTACTGTTATTCTTTGATATAGTTGTTGGGATCTCTCTTCTTTTAATGTAGTTTTGTAATTCGTGATATTGGTTTGTTTTCTCAAGACTTGTTTGGGTGTACATAATGATTGAATTGTATTCAATATGTGGATTGTGGAAGTTGAACAACAACATTCATTGGGAATGGATAATGAAAGGGGAGCTTCTTTGATTAATATTGATGAGAATACTAGATTTAGTGAGTTGGTAAAGATTCCATTAGAAGATTTTGACATTGATATTCATGCACAATGTTTAAAGCTTAGGTATACATTGCCTGCTATGTCTGCTACCATAGGTAGTATTCCTATCTTCATTAGAAATGATAGGCAGCATGAAGCTTTTAAACTCAAATATGCACATAGTGGAGGAGTTCTTCATCTATGTGTTACTGTTGACGATTTTTGTGTGACTGTTGACCAGGTATTTTTAGTAAACTCATTCTCTTATTCTTTCTAATATTGTTTTAGAAAAGTAACTGATTTGAGGAATGTTTCTTTATCAGGGCCAACCTAGCTCTACTCCTTTTATTGAGAGTGTTACTGTTGTTACTCAGGTAACTTTCTACTTTAGAATTTTTATTTATTTCTTGCTTACAAAACCTTATAAAATCCTTTGAAAACACTTATAAAACGTTTTAAATACTTTACAAACCCTTTCAGGATCAAACTAGCTCAAATCTATTTGTTGGGAATGCTATTGATGTTTCTACTGCTACTCATACTCAGGTAACTTACAATGGCATAAATGTTTTAATTGCCTTTTCAACCCGTTTTAAAAACCTTTGAAAACAGTTGTAAACCTTATTAAATCCTTTAAAATCACTTGTAAAACCTTTTAAATACTTTACAAATCTTTTAAAAATTCATTGATTTGTACTTTCAGGGTCAACCAATATCAAATCCATATGTCGAGAGTGTTCCTCGTTTTTATTGTTCTCCCATTGCTTCTTCAAGTCAACATACTGGCATTGTTGATGATTTTACTGCTACTGTTACTCATACACAGGTAACTTACAATGGCATTACCCCTTTTAAAACATGTGGTAAATCCATTTAAACACTTTAAAAAACCTTTGAAAACAGTTGTAAATCTTATTAAATCCTTTGAAATCACTTGTAAAACCTTTTAAATACTTTACAAATCTTTTAAAAATTCATTGATTTGTACTTTCAGGGTCAACCAATACCAAATCCATATGTCGAGAGTGTTCCTCGTTTTTATTGTTCTCATGTTGCTTCTTCAAGTCAACATACTGGCACTGCTGATGATTTTACTTCTACTGCTACTCATACTCAGGTAACTTACAATGGCATTACCCCTTTTAAAACCTTTGGTAAATCCATTTAAACACTTTAAAAAACCTTTGAAAACAGTTGTAAATCTTATTAAATCCTTTGAAATCACTTGTAAAACCTTTTAAATACTTTACAAATCTTTTAAAAAATTCATTGATTTGTACTTTCAGGGTCAACCAATACCAAATCCATATGTCGAAAGTGTTCCTCGTTTTTATTGTTCTCATGTTGCTTCTTAAGTCAATATACTGGCACCGATGATGATTTTACTGCTACTGCTACTCATACTCAGGTAACTTACAATGGCGTTACCCCTTTTAAAACCTTTGGTAAATTCATTTAAACACTTTAAAAAACCTTTGAAAACAGTTGTAAATCTTATTAAAATCTTTGAAATCACTTGTAAAACCTTTTAAATACTTTACAAATCTTTTAAAAATTCTTTGATTTGTACTTTCGAGAGTGTTCCTCGTAACATGACAACCTCTGTTGGGTATCCATCTGGTTCTTCACACTCAACTGGTCTAATCGATGTTGATTCACTGTTTTGTGGGAAGTTATTCAAAGACAAAAAAAGAAATGAGAAGTCTGATGCAGATGTATGCAGTAAAGCATAGTTTTGAGTTTCATACTTTTAAGTCAGACAACAAGAGGTATGTTCTTCATTATATAGATGAAAAATGTAGTTGGAGGCTATGTGCAACTAAGGTTAAAGCATCATATAACTTTGTTGTTCGAAAGTATATTAGTCAGCACAGCTGTGACTTTGCTTTAAGGAATGTTAATCATCGCCAAGCATCTGCAAGGACTTTGGCTGGTTTGGTTAGTAACCATTTTGCAGGAGGAAAGCTTCCTCTCAGACCTAAACAGCTCATGGAAATTTTAGGAATGACCATGGAGTTGGTGTCTCTTACTCAAAAGCATGGAGAGCTCAAGAACATGCATCAGAACCTGCTAGGGGTTTACCTGCTGATAGTTATGAGGTTTTACCGAGTTGGTTCCACATGGTAGAAAAGAAGAATCCAAGTATTATCACTTACATCAAAGCTGATTCTGATAATAAGTTCAGATATGCTTTTCTGGCTAGAGGTTTTAAGTTGATGAGAAAAGTTATTTCTATTGATGGCACCCATTTGAAATCAAAATTTAAAGGGACTTTGCTTGCTGCATCAGCTCAGGATAGTAATTTTCAGTTGTATCCTATTGCTTTTGCCGTTGTTGATTCTGAGAATGATGCATCATGAGATTGGTTTTTGCGGTGTTTGAAGAAAATTATTCCTGATGAAAAGGATCTAGTTTTCGTGTCTGATCGGGCTTCTTCAATTGCAACTGCACTTTTAGTAAATTATGAACATGCTCATTATGGGATCTGCACTTTCAACATGCAAAAGAACCTGGAAACACGATTTAGAGCTTCTGCTTCTCTTCTTCCAGTTGTTCATGATGCTTCAAGAGCTTACACTCAATATGATTTTGATTATTTGTTCAGTAAAATTTCCAATGGTGATCCGGAACTTGGAGAATATCTTTGGCAAGCTGATATTAGAAAATGGTCACGTGCATATGCTCCTTCTAACCGGTACAACATCATGATATCTAATTGTGCCAAGTCCATTAACTTCTTGTTAAAAGAGACTCACGAGTATCCAATTGTCTGCCTATTCGAGACAATCAGGTCTATTTAGACTAGGTGGTTTAATGAACGACGTGAGGAGAGCTGTCAACATCCATATGTTGTTACTCCAAATGTTGGGAATAAGATGAATGCATCTTATAATAATACTACCCGATGGTTTGAAGTTTGTCAACTAAATGAAAATGTCTTAGAGGTTAAAGCAGGTTTAAAGACGAATGTGGTGAATTTGGACACAATGAAATGCACATGATGTATGTTTGATATTGACAAATTCCCTTGTGCACATGGAATTGCTGCTGCCAAACATGTCAATCTCAATGAAAACATGTTTGTTGATGATTATCATTTCACTGAAAGGTTATAACTCTCTTCTTTAATTGGGTTTTGAAAAGGTTGCTAAAGTAACGAATCCGACATGTTTTTACAATGTTTTAAAAGGTTTTAAAAGGTTTTACAAGTTGTTTATAAGATTTATAAATAGTTTAAAAAAGGTTTTACAATGTTTTACAAGGTTTTTCAAAGGTTTATCAAAGTTCTATAAGTCTTATCTTCCTCTTTATATTTTACAGATGGCGTTTAGGATATTCAGAGAGCATTCACCCAGTAGGTGATATGGAGTATTGGGAGATTCCAGAGAATGTTAGTACTTCTATTCGGCCACCTTCTACTCGTATACCTAGTGGTAGACAAAAGAAAAAGAGAATAGCTAGTTCATGGGAGCATGGAAAGGCTAAGACAAATTCAAAACAATACAAATGCAGTAGGTGCAGTCACTGTGGACACAACAAATCTAGTTGTGTAGGTGTTATCTAACTCTCTCTCTCTCTCTCTTTAGTTCAACTTGAATTTGTTCTTTTTAATAAATATTTCAGTCTGTGGTGTTGTAAACTCTATTTTCATAGATTTTTTTTTCCTGATTTTACTGTTTTAAAACATTATAAACAACTTGTAATGCCTTTAAAAAAGCAAGTCGTACTGTTTTTAAATCATTATAAACAACTTGTAAGACCTTTTAAAACTTGTTAAAAACCATATATACTCTTATAAATCATATATACTCTTGTAAAACCGTTTAAAAACATTTCAAAAACTGTAAAATTCTTTTAAAAACTCTTGTAAAACCGTTTAAAAACCTTTTAAAACGTTGTAAAACCTTTTAAAAACCTTAATTGATTGGCACTCAATCCATTACTTCTGTTCTGCTTTTCGGATTTAGTTTTTTTGGCCCACCCTTTGAAAGGATTGATTGGCACAGTTAGTAATGTTTATTACGAACATCGAAGGAGATAAATCAAGATACTATAAAGGATTTTCGCGGTTACCCCAAACCCAGAGAGAAACAGCGTTCCACTTTTGATTTCGAATAGCTTAAGTTTTTTTTGTGGAAAACGATTGAAGGGGTAATACGCGAAGAGTCGCTTTCAAAAAAGCAAAGGGGTAAGATTTGAAGGGGTAAGATTTCGAAACAGCGGTACCAGAGGCTCGTAAAACCGTAATTGATTGAAGGGGTAATACGCGAAGCGTCGCTTTGATTCGGTTATAATTACGCGTTGAAGGGGTAAGAATTATGTATTTATGAAACCGAAGGGGTACTTTTTGTAAACCAAAGCGACGCTTCGCGTATTATAAATACTTTTTGCTCTTGACTTACACATCAAACCATTGTCTCATGAAAACGTAAAAATCATCTCTTAGACTCAACAAATCATATTACCTTCTTCCTTCAATCCGTCAGAAATGTCGCATCTTTCTTCAAGCCATCTAAGGTATAGGTTGAAAACTTTGAACAAGGATCATTCGATAAACGTCACAGAAAGTAAACGCATACATCTTCAGATTAGTTTTGTTTTACTGTTAAGGATAAAAGAGATTGAGTGTGTTTGTCTTTTTGTTAGTAATTGTTGATGACAACATTTTCCATTGGGAGGCTACTTTAATCGGACCGGTGAACACCCCATATGAAGGGGGAGTGTTTAAAATGAGTATTCATTTTACGTGTGATTACCCAAATAATCCCCCAAAGGTATCTGTTTTGATTATACTCCCTTTTATTTAGCAAGCATGTGTATTAGGACTTCTCTTTTTGCAGCAACTCAATAGTTTTTTAAATATAATTTCTTGATAATGCAGGTTTGTTTCGACACAAAAATTTGCCACCCAAACATATCAGATGAAGGAGCCATATACCTAAGAGTGTTGAAGTCCACCTATTGGCAGCCCATGCCGATTATTTTGCTTTTCAAGAGATTAGTGGAGAAGTTGATTGAACCAGAAGTCGATGAGGAGGACCAGATAAATAAAAATCTTGCCAACCTCTACAAATCTGATAGGGCAAGGTTTGAAGCAATGGCTAGAGAGATGACAAACCAATACACTGGGAGAGGAAACTGAAATATGAACTTAAATAGTTCAAATCTATTTTAAAAAATCTTGAATGACTCAACTTGTATTTGTTCTTCTTAATAAAATATTTCAGTCTGTGGTGTTGTAAACTACATTTTTAAAGATTTTTTAATTCAGATTTTACTGTTTTAAAACATTATAAACAACTTGTAAAGCCTTTAGAAAAGCAAGTCATACTGATATATATCATTATATACAACTTGTAAAACCTTTTAAAACTTTCTTAAAACCAGATATAGTCTTGTAAATTATATATACTCTTGTAAAACCAAACGGTTAATAGGATTAACACCATTTAAAAGGTTTTACAAGCGTTTTAAAACGGTTTTGAAAAGGTTTAAAAGAATTTTGTTAAAATATTTCAATGAATTTTATAGAATTTACAAGAGTTTTAAAAGGTTTTCAAAAAGTTTTGAAAAGGATAAATAACGTTTGAAAAACACCCTTTTTAAAAACTCTTGTAAATCCCATAAAATTCATTGAAATACCTACACTTAAACGAAGTGTATGCTAATTCTGAAAAGATGTCAAACGTTATATATTGAATAATCGAAAAAGAATAACTTAACATTAAAAAGACAAATTTTTTAAATCTACTTGCAAACTAAACATTAAAATATCTTGCCATTCATTATTGTTCTTAATGCAATAAGCTAAAGCTCCATTCCTGCGATCACGTTTATATACCAGCAAGATGCAAACTTCCATAACCTAGGTATTTGCTAATTCTGCAAATTATGGATTGTTCTTGAAGTATATGTCCCTATACTCATGCAAAAGAAAATAAAATTTTAAGTTAATATTAAATAACAGTAAAATGTGCATTAAATCTAACAAAAGTCGAGGTTCACTAACCTTTAGTGTTGAAAACATTCGGGTACCGAGGTATCTCATTTGTGGAGTAACATCTTTAGGAATTTTGTGAGGATGAAGAATTAACATTGCCTTCCTTGCTACTTTACTTACATCTTCTTTAGTTACCAAATCCATGGAATAGACTTTTTCCCACTTATTCCCTGGCCAAAGATACTACAATGTAGAACATCCAAATTTTGTTAGTATTTAACGCATATGATAACAAGTATATGTTTTTTTTTTCAAACTTACTTCATCCATTGACGAAAGCATAAATTTGATGTCCCCGCGCACAGTCCAACGAGTTATAACTGCCTCGATTTGTTTCATTTCTTCGTCACTTATATTGTTCTCCTGCGTAGAAGGTGTTTGCACTAATACAAACATAAGAAACAAAATATTATATGTCATTTTCAAAAGGGCAAATCATCTATAATAAAGAATTCAACAACTTACAACTGCCCATTTTCTGGCTGGTGTGTTCTTGTTGGCTTGGGTCTTCTTGTTGAGTAGGAGCTTTTTGTTGAGTGGGAGCTTCTTGTTGGCTTGGGTCTACATCAGTATCTGAAATATTAATACACTCTTCGTCATCCGATATAACAATGTACGCTTCTTGTTGGCTTGAGTCTACATCATCAGCACTTTTAGGCTTCCCATTCTGCATAAATAATTATATTTTCATTAACCATATGTAAATTATTTTCAAATATGTTTTTACAAGGTTTTTAAAATTAGTCGATCATATTCAAGTAACACATACCTTATCATTATACATATCCTCCTCTTGTGGTTCATTTTCATTAGTATCCTGGGTATTTTCTTCAGGAATAACACTTGGGTCCCCTCTCAAGTCAGTTTGTTTCTCATGTTGATAATCTTGATTCTCTTCTTTAGATACCTAGAAATGTTGTAAATTTTGTTTAATACTATTTAAAACACTAGCAAAACCTTTGAAAACAATTATATGATTTTGTTAAAAACTCGTTTAAACACTTTTAAAATGATTTTAAAAGGAATTTAGCTTTTTTTTTCAAACCATTTTAAACCATTGAAAACCCTTTTAAATCCATTGTTAACACTTGAAAAACGATTTTATATGATTTAGTTAAAAACTCTTTAAAACACTTTTAAAACGATTTTAAAAGTAATGAAGTTTTTTTTTTCACTTACAAATTCACTTGGAGAAGCTAGTACTTCCTCTTCTTCAAAGGCAGTTGCAGAGGCTGGTACTTCCTCTTCTTAAAATAGAGGCTGGTACCTCCTCTTCTTGAAAAGCAGTTGCAGAGGCTGGTACTTTCTCTTCTTGAAAAGCAGTTACAGAGGCTGGTACTTCCTCTTCTTGAAAAGCAGTTGCAGAGGCTGGTACTTCCTCTTCTTGAAAAGCAGTAGCAGAGGCTGGTACTTCCTGTTCTTGAAAAGCAGTTGCAGATGCTGGTACTTCCTCTTCTTCAAAAGCAGTGGCAGAGGCTGATACTTCCTCTTCTTCAAATGCCCTTGATTTCCACTGTGGTGTTGCAGCAGCAGTAGTGATCCCCACATGATTCTCCAGTCTCACTATTCTTTTGTGAATAAGTTGACATATTTTTAAAATCATGTCAATTTTTCCACTACAAGATATTCTTTTTTTTTTTGTTAGTTTGATTCAAGGATGTCCCTGCAGCTTCTCTCACACGCTTGTTTTGATTTTGTTCTCTTTTTTCAACTTGAATAAATCATTGAATCCATTCCTCCTTAGTCATCCTATAGCCTTGGATTACAAGTTTAACAACTTCATCAAAATCCTTATCTTCATCATTCGGTGGCACAACCAAATGGCTATATTCATCGGGATCACCAACAATTGTTTTCACTTCAACCTGCAAAGATAAATCGATTCATATTATATCTCAAAAGTCTTATACAGATATTTTAAAACCTTTTAAAACTCTTTTATAACTCTCAAAATCCCTTGTAAATCCGTTGTAAAGTCTTGTAAACCATTTTAAACACATTGTAAATCAAAATTACATTAATAACACTATTTTAAAAGGGTTTACAATGTGTTTTAAAACTATTGGAAACAAAAAAAAAATAGTTCTAGAGAAGTATTAGTACCTTGCAAGCCTCAAGAACAAATTTTCTTTCATTGAATTTTGGGGATTTTGTCATTTGTCATTGCAAGATTAGTGGGAGATGTTGATTTTGGCTTGAAATGCTTTCCCTAACACCAAATTGTTCCTCTATCTGGCGAACTGAAGATAACAACTAGATTTGGATTGCATATGGAAAGCCAGCCATACTGTACTGTATCTTTGCCAACGATCCCACAGTCATTTTTTTCACGCCTATCATTAATGATTCATAAGCAATTTCACCTCAAGGATACTTGTAGTAATTCTCAAAACTACAGGCTCTCAGAAAATTCTTTAAGGGAATTAGAACTACTGGATTTTGTGCTATCAATATCCCCTCCACTAGTAACAAAGCACCTAATCGAATTCTTTCCACAGGTTGCATGTCTTTTCCTTTAAATTTCAAAGTACAAAGAAGATCTTTACAGGTCATTTTATCATTCATCCACAAATCTTTTTTCGATTTAACAGTACCTACCGGAAGGCATGTTGTAATGACGAATTCCCTTAGCAGAAATTGCATAGGTTGATTATCAAATGCAAACCAGATCTCGTTTTTCGCAGACAAAATCCTCCTCTGTAGTAAGTGGTGGACCAGTTGACTCGAGAAGTTGATTTCTTTCCTATTAACAAATTCTATAACTGGACCCAAGAAAGACTCCTCTAACTTCTTGAACTCTTCTTTTTTTAATGTTTTCTTTACAGTCTTCAAAACAGCTTTCTCAGAAGAATATTTAGTTACTCTCTCTAATGTATCTCCCTCTGTGCCTGGCGTGATTAATCTTTTTGGGAAGTACAGTTTCTTTGCAGAATCTTCAAAAATACTCATATCGTAAAACCTGTCAACATTGTTTACAGAGAAGAACATATTCATGTCATGCACACAAGATCCCTTATAAATCCTATTTAAAACCAATATAAAACTTTTTAAAGACATTGATAAATTTTCAACCTTCGTATTCCGAATTCACCAAAACATCATAAAAATTCAAATCGAAATAGAAATTGAAGTCAAAATTAAGTTCTGAACCAAACTTACAGATGGGAGAAGAAGAGACGACGAATTTGAAGAGAGGACTGAGAGGAAAAACGAGGGAGAAGAAGAGTCCGTAATTCGACGAAGAAAATGGCAATTTGAAGTCCTCGCGTATCCAATCAGCCGACTCCTAGTCTCAATCCGACGACTTCGTGTCTGCATTCCGACGAAATCGAGAACCCAATTTAAACAAATACAGATTTGAGTGAATTTCGCGATTTTCAACCTCCGAGACGGAAAACTGTACTTTTTGAAAGAGGAACCAGTAACCTTTTGGGATAAATGATACAGGGGGGGGTTATATTTTACAATTGGGCCTAGGCCTAGGGCTTTCACCCTTAATATGAAAAAACATTGTAAAACCTTTTAAAATATAAATTATGTTTTATAGTATTAAGTCCATTTAAAAGGTTTTACAAGCGTTTTAAAACGGATTTTAAAAGGTTTAAAAGGGTTTTGTTTTGGGTATTTCAATGAATTTTATAGGATTTACAAGAGTTTTAAAAGGTTTTTAAAAGGGTTCGAAAAGGATAAACAACATTTTAAAATTCATTGTAAATACCAACACTTAAACGAAGTATATGCTAATTCTGCAAAGATGTCAAACACTATTTATTGAATAATCAAAAAGGAGTAACTTAACATTTTTCTAGAATAGTGTCACAGTAAAAACACAAAAAAAAAAAAATCTACTTGTAAACTATACATTGAAATATCTTACAATTCATTATTGTTCTTGATGCAATAAGCTAAAGCTCCATTCCTGCGATCACGTTTATATACCAGCAACATGCAAACTTCCATTATCCTAGGTATTTGCTAATTCTGCAAAGATAATATAATTAATGTTAGAACTTTTTAAAATACATTGCAATACCAACCTGTTAACCATTTTAAAACTCTTGTAAACTCATTTAAAACCAGTTTAAATAACTATGTAAAAACCTACACTGACCTGCAAAGATGTCAACCACCATTTTCTGCCGTAAATCACCAATTCACTCATTTGTAAGATTGCCATATGTCGGAGTGCTCATAGCCAGACACTCGATTGTCTTTAGCATGAAGACACCACTATCTTCAATCTTAGCAATCTATCAAGAAAAAACAAAGTAAAGAGTCCACAATATTTACAGAGAACATATCACAAAAATAGAAAACAAGCTCAGTAGTATTTACCTGAGGTATGCAATTCATGATATTGATTTTGAATGGAGATTTCTGTGTATCATTTTTCATCCCAAATTTCTTCTGGGCAATATACATCATTGCAACAGCATATGCACCCACCTTTTTGTCTTTAATTTTGTTACTGTAGAAAGACTTGCTTAAATCATAGATATTCAACAACCTCTTCTCCAAATTAATCATCAACGGCATCCAAAGCTTTTCCTTAACCATCATTGGTGCCAATATTTTGTTTGTAGGTGCTTCCTTGAAGAGTTGACTGAATCCTTCTTCAGGGAACTCATATTCATCTTTATCGTCAATGAATATGGAGTAATTTTCATCAATATCTCTCAAAAAAAGATACTCCCGCCAACGTCAATGCTTTGCTTTTATAGAACTCCGGATGACTTTCTTCTCTTTTGCTTAATAACTTCACAACTGTATCAACATGCTAAACAACAACAAAAACCGGGTTAGAACAAAATTTGAAATTTAAAAGAGTTTACAAATATAACAACCCTTGTTGTCAAATAATTCATATAAATATCAGACCCTGTCACACATCATCTTGTAAACCAGTTTAAACACATTGTAAAACTTTGAAAACGCTTAAAAAACATATTTTAATTCCTTTTAAAACACTTTTAAACCTCTTGTAAAATCTTTTAAAAACCTTTTTAAAACTCTTGTAAAACTTTTAAAACCCCATGAAACGTTAAAAACACATTGTAAAACCTTATGATTTGTAATCATACCATTGTTGTCAACGACTTCCCTGGCGTCTCTAGTGTTGTGAACCACCTAGCATCAACTTTGTTACCCAGAATTGTTAGTTGCCTACATCCAAAAATAAATAGAATAACCATGAATACTTACAAGACCATGAATACATCTTTTGAAACGTCGATAAAAGACTAATTAAACTTTTACTTTTGTTGCTAGAAACTAAAACTTACTTTGGTTTCCTTGAATTCTTCCATTCAGTAAATATTTCTAATCGGGTCTTATCAACTTTGGAAAAAGGATAAAATATTGGATGCTTCTTCTTCTCAGCCGTGTAAGACGGCTGAGTGTGAATAGAAGGAACTGTATTTCATTCACTTTTTCTTTGCACACTACCAACATCCCACTTTATATCGATACACTAGAAAACAATTTAAATAACTCATAGAAATTATTAAGTTAGATACATACCCCTTCTCTAGCTTGAACATCAGCATCTGGATTGTCACTTGGTTTACGCTTCTTCCTCTGCAGTGCCACAAGAAAATCACAATTTTTTGTAAACATTAATAAAATGTAAAACAACATAAAACATTATACAACTAGATACTAACCTCTTTTCTGTTTGTAACATCATCATCACCATCATTGCTTTGCTTAGACTTTCTCTGCAGTTCAAAAAGTTTTTTAAGAAAACAATGTTTACATGATTTAAACCTAATGAGATACTTGATGAAATCTATTAAAACCTTTTAAAACAAGTCCTGTTATACAAATACTCATAACAACTATATAAAAAATTAATGATTTACCTGTTTTCTGTCTCTCAAAATTGTCTTCTTACTGCTTGCTCCCTTCTCTTTACCCATGCTTTTATCTTTTCCACTATCCTGATCTTCTTGAGAAAGAAGATCAAATTTTGGTGTAGAAGGGCGTGGAGAAGGAGATTTATCCTTCAAAGATGATAACAATTGTGGTTTACAACAGGCTTTTAAAAGGGTATTTGGAAACTTATAAAAATACTAAATTAATGTACCTTTGGTGTTTCTTTAAATTAATTACCATAATCACAACCATTTTTTTGGGTGTTTTCATCGTCTCGAGCGTAGCTCCCATCTTGTGTGTTTGGCGTACGGACAGAATCTGCAGACGGGCTTTCTACGAAATCTTCTCTAGCAATATCTCCATCAAAATTTTGTTTGCCAGCCTGCAACAAAACAAAAGACCATATAACATCATTTAAAAGGTTTTACAATCTGTTTTAAAAAGGTTTTAAAAGGTTTAGGTCACCTTTGAAACCAGTATTTAAAAACATTGTAAAACTTTTAAAACACCTTGTAAAACCTTTTAAAACCCTTTTAAAACAGATTGTAAAACCTTTTGAAAACCTTTTTAAATACATTGTAAAACCTTTGAAAACCTTTTAAAACCCTTTTAAAGTCTTAGCAAAGACTAATTAAACATTTTATAAAGTCGTTTACAAAATAGATACTAACCTCTTCATTGATAACCTCTTCATTTCTATTATGTCCATCTTCATCTTCGTGAGACTGCAAAGGGAAAAAAAAAAGGAGCTCAGTTAAAGAGTTTAGTGTCCAATGTATCGGAAAAGGTGTGATCTTGGAATCTTACTCCTTTATCCTTATCTTTCTCTGATGTGGTTTTGACAGCTTCTTCAATGGCTTCTAGTCTTTTACTGAAGTCTTCTAACATGAAGAGGATTATGTCAAGTTTTTTAGAATCTGACAAATTTTTCTCCATTTTCTCATGTTTCTCAGAGACTGACAATTTTTCCCCCATTTTGCCACCCAACTCTCTCATGGCATAGTAAATATCAACTAATCTAGAAGACCATTCTTCTTTCTTCAATCTATAGCCTTTCATAACCAAGCCAAGAACTTCTTCAAAATCATTGTCATCTTCATCAACCAAATGCTTATATTCTTGTGGATCTCCAAATACAGTTTTGACTTCAACCTACAAAAATAATCAAAATCCATCAAAACAAAACTCATCAAATAAGATAACCAATGAATAACAAAACTTTACTTTTAAAAGAATTCAAAACTTACACAAGTTGCTATCTTAATAACATCAACAATTTCGTCAAACCATGGAGCTCGACTTGAGTGCCAGTTGAGAAACAGCGGATACAATGTTTTGGAAAAATCACACCTTTTCCCAAAGGTAGAACCAAAAATTGGAACAGCGCTCAAACCCCATATTGATAATTCCAATGGAAATCTCTTGACACTATACTGACTTTTTGACCAAGAATCTTTATCGAATTTCTGAATGCATGTGGCAAGGACGTTATACGCTTCCTTGCCCTATGGTTGGGTTGTATACATCTCAAAATCTGATGTATGCTTAAGCCTAGACAGTGGTATCTTCTCTAATGAATATGGTGTCATCAAAATACCTTCTGTTAACACCACTGCAGCAAGGCATTCCTGTTCTTGAACACCTAAATGTTCTTCATCCTTTTCTGGTTTTTTAAAAAGTCGATTTTGAAGTTGAGATAAAGTGTAGTCTCCTCTCACCGCCCAAGAATATGGTTCACTAATTGGATCTTTGCCGTTATTCCTTGTTTCTCTATGAATAGGTTCGCATTGAATCCCTGTGTTTAATAAAACAATGATGTTAGTTTGTTCAAACTTGCCTAACATATGAGGTTGTTGATAAAAAAATAATGTTTTAAAACCCTTTTAAAAGGTTTTAAAACTCTTTTAAAACCCTTTTAAAAGGTTTTAAAACTCTTTTAAAAACATTTTAAAACCATTGAAAATCCTTTTAAAAGGGTTTATAAACGGGTTAAAACCCTTTTCCCTTTTAAAAGGTTTTTAAAAATGTTTAAATAGCCTTTAAAACTCTTTTAAAAACCTTTTAAATCCTTTTAAAACATTTTTAAAAAACCTTTTAAAAGGCTTTTAAAACGGGTTAAACCATTTTAAAAGCCTTTTAAAAACCTTTTAAAACCATTGAAAACCCTTTTAAATTTAAAACCTTCAAAACGGGTTAAAACACTTTTCCCTTTTAAAACCATTGAAAACACTTTATAATACATGTTGTGAGGAAGAACTCTCTCATGGAGAACCGAATAGGTTGCATGTCGACTGTAAACCATAAGTTTCTCCCTGTAGTCTTCAGCCTTCTCAGTATCAAGTAGTGGAATAATTTCCCAGAAAATTTGATGTCTCTAGCAGAAAGTTAGATGATAGGCCCAAGGAAGGAATCTTGAAGCTTCTTGAAAGATTCTTTTCCTAATACACTTTTAACCTTGTCAACTAGGTTTAAGTCTGAATGTTGACATATGGTTGCTCCGCCAATTGGTTCAAAACCCATATCATATATGCTTTTTGGTAGTGCAAGGGCTTCAAAATCATTGAATGTCATTTGTTAAACAAACACACTTAATTAGAGTTTTCAACGGATTTACAAGATATTTAAAAGGGTTTTTAAAAATAAAAACACACTTTATCGATCTGAAGTCGTCTTATCAACACACTTTATCGACATAATTCAACTACGACCGATCTGAAAATTGATTTCAAATGGTTTAACAGGGGATTTGTTAAAAGTGTTTTACAAGAGATAACAAAAATCCAAATGTACAAGACTTTACTAATTCCAAATCCATATCAAACACATTTATCGATCTGAATGCGTCAGATCTGAATATAGATTTTGAAAATGGTTTAACAAGGGGCTTTTAAAAAGTGTTTTACGAGAAGTAACAAAAATACATATTTCAAATCAATATAAAAGAAATTTATCGATCTGAATTCGTCAGATCTGAATTTTCGATCGAAAATCAAATTTTCAGATTGATGAATATACCAAAGAAAAACAAAATCTTAACCACAAACCTGAAAAGAGTTTACGATCCGACGAACACGAAACGAAGATGAGGTTGGAACGGCAGCAGAGAGACGGCGGCAATTGAGGAAGAAGGATCGAAAATCGCCGATTGAGGAAGAAGGAGAGAACGACGGCGAAGAGAAGAATGTCTAATTAGGTTTACTTTATTAAGGATAAAATTGTTTTTTTCAACCAAAAAGGGGTACTCTTAAAAATGGACGCTTCCCAAGAGCATTTTTAAAAAAGAGAATGGAAAAAGGGCATTTTTGTTTTTCCCCGAAAAAAACACAAAAGATAGTCAAATCTCATGATTATGTTTTTATATAAGAAGAACTCTTGTTACAAACCTTAAATAGACAAAATAAATTCATATTTTATTATATGGAGAACAAACATGCATCAAATACTAACATAGCGATAAAACTTGCATGGATTGAAACCATCAATTACAAAATATTAAGCAAAGAGAATCAGCCACACTTGTTTTCTCTTAAAAAACCAGGCTACACTCTCGATCAAAGCTCAATGCGCTAGGAACTATTCCGTCGAAATCAACTTTCCACTTAATATATAATCCCAAATTTTAAAGTCACAAACAATACAAAACAGAAGATTTGTTCATGAAAATATAAGTCACTGAAAGAGAAAAGAGAACCGGAAAACATTTGATCGATCATTCGTTGCCTTTTTCTATAGGGTTTTAATTTTCTTGGAATTGTGAATATTGACATATTGGCAAAATTAGAGATAAACTGTATTAATTTTTATAATTTTATTGGTTACACATTTTAACTCATGTGTCAACTCCTCCTTCAACTAAAAAGCTGATGTGTCAACACATGAGAGAAACTTCTTCTTCTTTTATTGTATCGAATTTTTTTTGATTCAAATACGATTTTTTGCATGGACAATGTGAACCTCTTTATTCACCTCTTTATAAAACAAGGAAACAAAATATGTATACATTATTGTAAAATTAAAAATTCAAACCGTTTTTTTATAAACCAAACCGACAGATAATTTCATTTTAATTGTAAAATATAAATCCAAAACTACCTCATTTGTAAACCCAAAACAATATATAATTTTGTGATGTGGTTAGAGTTTAGATTTTACAATTAGAACAAAATTATATGTCGGTTTGAGTTTACAAATGAGGTGGTTAAGATTTAGATTTTATAATTAAAATGAAATTATATATCGGTTTGGGTTTACAAATGAGGTGTTTAGGGTTTTGATTTTACAATTAAAACAAAATTATATGTTGGTTTGATTTATAAAAGAGCGGTTTGGGTTTTTAAATTTACAATGATGTATAAAGATTTTCTTTTCTTATTTTATAAGGAGGTGAATAATTAAAGAGGTTCACTCCTAGAGGTGAACCCAAGTATTGTCCTCTTGTTTATATGTGGTAGTCTGAATTTTTTGATATTGTTTTTATTTTGGAACAAGCATATGATTTCATTCATATCAAATTAAAGCAAATACAAAGGGAGAGTCAAAGATCTCAAAGTTTGAAAGGTTAAAAAGGTTACAAAGATGAATAATCCCCAAAACCATAAAAGAGTAGATAGGATACATCGATATAGGATCCATGAGAGTTGTGAACTAGTCACTAGGTAGCGGCATAGGACATGAGAGATCACGGTAGCTTGAATGATCATCCTCGAGAAGCTCGATAAATGACAGGTGTAACATCCGCGAACCGGAATACCGGTTCGGGAGGTGCATCGATCGATGCACAGGGTGCATCGATCGATGCAAGGCCGGTTTGTCGCGAGATGAGTTGACTTAAAATGCTTGTTTGGCTGCGTTATGGGTTAGTAAACCCTTGAAGTCGAGTTAAAAGGGAGTTTTTGTCGTCATTAGGCGAGTTTAGCCGCTTTTGTGAGGAAAAGAAAGAGAGAAAGAAGTTCTTAATCGCTCTTGTGAGTTTTAGTGTTTTTGTGGCTGTTCTTGAAGAGATCTGTAGCTGGGATCATTGAGGGAGCTTGCTAGGAGCGCAGATTCGTTGGTGTAGGGTCATATTCTTCTTTGGCAAATGTGAGTGAATGACCATGGCTTATCTAAGCTTGAGATTTCTCTGATTTTTGTGTTTATGTGTTATGTGGTTGATTCCTTGGCTTGTTAGGTTTTGGTGTCACTTGGGGCTTTGTGAGGCTCCTTTGTGGCTGTGGATCGTGTTTTGATGGTTTAGGTACAGAGATCTTGCAAAGAGCTTCGGGGAAGACGATGCTCGACATGTGCGTCGAGCGATACTATGTTCGTCGGTCGATGCAATGCGAGGACGACGCGATTTGACCTAAGAGCATCAGTCGATACCTTGTGGAGGTGTCGATCGATGCAATTAAGGATTTCGTGAAATATCGAGCATGCATCGGTCGATGCAGTGATGGTGTCGGTCGATGCAGGTGAGTCTTGCATCGGTCGATGCAGGCTTGCGTCGGTCGATGAAACCCCAGTCAGTTTTGGTCGATGCAATGGTTGGTGTCGGTCGATGCAGATGAGTATTGCATCAGTTGATGCAGGTGAGTCTTGCATCAGTCGATGCAGGTGAGTCTTGCATCGGTCGATGCAGGCTTGCGTTGGTCGATGCAACCCTAGTCAGTGTCGGTTGGTGTCGGTCGATGCAGTTGTCCTGGTTTGTTTGTTGATTGTTGTTTGTTGGTTAGTGATATCTCAATTGCTTGTGTGTCTTGCCCAGTAGATGAGAGGATTGCCTCACTAAGTATTTCTGGTAATACTTATGCCTCTCTTTTGTGTTGTGGCACAGGTAAAGGCAAAGTATGATTGTGGAATCAAGGCTATGAAGAGAAGGATGTTCTAGAGGCTCGGTTGTTTGCTCTGTGTCTTTGTTAGGATGATAGAGTGGAACTTAGTTGTCTAGAACGGTTGTTGGGATTGCTAGTTCTTTGACTTTGTTTATGTTTTGGATTGTTGTTGGAATTGGTTCATGCTATTCATATTCGTTATTGTTTATTGGAATGGTTATATGTTATCCGATGTTATTCTTGATTGGGGTTAGGTTGCTAGCGAGTATGGGATCACTAGATAATAGGATATAAAATAAAATAAAACTGGGTCGGGTTGTTTCAACAGGATAGTCTCGGTCGGACGACATTGTGACGTTAGAAGTAGAGCCATAGCCAAGAAACTCACCGGAGTGAGGGGCGTTAACATGAGCAGAGCATTGGCGAAGGTTCGGCAGACCAAGGATTGGTGGTCAGGGGTAGGCTGCTTTAACATCCAATGCGGAAGGTCAGTGTCATACCGGTTACGCCATAGATAACCTCGATAAGAATCAGTACAGGTGATGTAGATGGTGCTGAAGGAAGCTTGCTTGAAGTCGTCAGATGTAAGAGATAAGTTACATGGCATAAGACCATACTGCTTCAAGACTTTAACAACAGACCAAACTAGTGAAACAAGAGCAAAAAGATGCCAAAGATTAGAGTAAAACTGTAGCAATACTGGTGGATTCTCTCTCATTTGGTGCCCTCGACCAAGGAGATTAAGAATACCAGACAAAGCATATAGTCGGTTTGACAGAGAGTGATAATGTATAGGCTTGGTCTCTTTAGTTTCTAGCATCACAAACAAAGTGAGGATGATGGTACATATAAGGGTGGAACCTGAAGACGCTAGATGGGTTTGGATTTAGAACACAATAAAACTTCAAGGTGTTATAACCCAAACACACAACCAAAAGAAGATCGGAAACGAGGGTTCTTACATAATACTTGCAACACCAAAGCATACTAGTTAGTTGCAGTCCCATATAGAGTCTTCGGCCAACGAGATCAAGCAAGGCCACTAGACAAAAGCTATGGATTGACAAAAAGAAAGAGATGAACCTAGACTTTTGGACGTTTGACTTGACCACTTGGCTTGCACAAGGTTTTGTAAAGAAGTACAAGATGCATAGAAGCACAAGGGGGTGCGTGAAGCAGGTGGGGCAGAGGGGATAGGCTGAAGAGGCTCCGGTAACCATCGTTCCATAAAAACGAGGTCATAATGCCAGACCTCTTCGAATTTAGTACTTTTTCTAATGAGTTAAAATACTTATATATCCTAAAATAAAAGCCTAGGTAATAACCCGTGCTATTGCACAGAGTGAAATTTTTGTTTGAGTTATTATATTTGTTAATATATTTATTTAGTATAACATTTAAACTTATATTAGTTTGAATTCATCAAGTTTGTGAAAGTTTTAAATAGTAATTTCACCATAAATTTTATATTGACATGATGGCGGATCTGGATAGAATATGAATCAAATTAGTGATCATTAGATTTTTATCAAATCTTGAACTATCAAATCAGATAAAAATCGCAAAAAACTAAAATTACTTGAACCAGATAATTTAAATAAAATTGTTAACCCGGTCAAACCCTTCTGCTAAGCCATCCCGCAACGATTTAAATATTTTGAGCAGCAAAATGTCTTTGCATCCGTCCCGCTTGAATTCGTGAGATCCGCGTAGATCACACATGCATTTCAATAAATCATTTATTCTAATATATAAAATATATTTAAAGCTTAAACTTAATTAATATTAATAAAATTATGTGATAAAGTTTTTAAGAATAACACATTTGTTTTTTTTCCTAAAAACACAATGACATATAGTTGTAAATAATAAATCTAAATAAGGTCAAATAACTAAATGTGTTTCGAGTTCTCTGGCGGCGACACATCAGTTTTTTCAAGAGTGTGCTTCTCTATTAATATATAGGAAATCATTATCCCAGGATAAATAGACATCACCCAATTGAAGTTACAATATTTGTGGGCTAAAATCTTACATTAAAATTTGATTTTCTAATAGGAGAATTTTTTATGAAAAAATCTTGTGTAAAAATCTCATTACATTTATTAATAAAGAATTATTTTCCGTTATTTTATGAGAATTTGTTAGAAATACTCTTTTTGGCATATTCTTTTTCAAGAATGCCCCTTTTTTAACATTTTCATTTTTGCCCTCTTTTACACAATTACACTATGTTAAATTAATTTTTAGAATTTGTTTTTTTAGGTTTGGGTTCCCAATTTACATTTAGGGTATAGTTTTAAGCCCTGTTCTAAAAATCCCCTCCTAGCACCGATTACGCCCCGCAAAATCGCTAGGTCCACCCTATCCGCCTCGATTAATGACTAATCCCCGCCTAGCATCGATTATCTAATTATAACTGTCTAATTTGATTATAACTCGTCTACTCCGATTACTTTACGCTTAATCTTGTATATAATGGTTATTTTTAGAGCCAAATATAAACAAAATATGTATTTTTTTTTGTTCTTTAGACATTTAATATAAGAGTTTATGATGTTTTACAATAGCTAATGTACAAACTTTTAATGAAAATCATAAATTACCTTTTAAAGTTACGTTTTTATGTGTTTTCCGTAATTTTAAAAACAATTATATAGTTTTATATTTTATTTGATATTTTATTTTAACATAAACAAAATTATACAAATATTTAATACTATATATTTTATTTTATTATTAATTTAATAAAATAACCCTAAAACTAGTCCCCGATTAATCCCCATTTAATCTCCGATTTTCTCGCTAGACGCTAGGCCAATACTCACCGCCCGACTAGCGCCTAGCGATTTCTAAAACAGAGGTTTTAAGAGATATGGTTTAGTATTTGGGATTTAGGGTTTATAATTTTGTTATTTTATATATTAAAAGGGGTATTTTTGCCCTCTTTTACACAATTACACTATGTTAAATTAATTTTTAGAATTTGTTTTTTTAGGTTTAGGTTTCCAATTTACATTTAGGGTATAGTTTTAAGGGATAGGGTTTAGTATTTGGGGTTTAGGGTTTATAATTTTGTCATTTTATATATTAAAAAAGGGTATTTTTGAAAAGTGATATAGAAAAATGAGTATTTTTGAAAATTATCCTTATTTTATAGGGTAAATGTTCATTATTGGTTGTTAATGCTCGATTATGTTTTAAAAACAGTTAAATATTTAACGATCAGAGAGATAACAGAAAATTAAGAACTCATAATGAAATGCTTTGATAAAATAATATACAGAAATGACTTTAGGTCTGATTGGCTGTCGAGGTAAGTAACAGGATCAAAGGGATTTGATTCGAGAAAAATGATTTTTATATAAAATCCTTAACAAATTAATAATTTGAGTATTATTAAAACAATATACGAGTAAAGATAGAGAAGAAATAGACAGAGTGTGTTATAATGTAGTAGGGGAAATGCATGTGCACACAATCTACAGTAGATATTATTTCATATAAATATTCATTTATTTAATTGTTAATAAATATTCTCTACACTTTGCTCTGTCTGTTTTGGTATTATGCTCTCTTCATTACTCATCAAATCACTTAATAATCTCAACATAATCCCCTATTTTGATATACTTTTCGATCTCTAATTTATTTCAATCATTGTGGTCATTATTATTTTATTTTGTGGATGTATACATATATAAGCATGTATGTCACACACACATTCTTATAAATTGGACAAATCCATATTATTGGTTTTTACTTTCCTAAACATATTTTATAGAAGTTTTTGTTACAGTGTATAAATATGGAGAGTTTGCCAAAAAAAAAAAGTATATAAATATAAAGGATGAAAATGTGCATGAGATGAACTAATTTCAGGTTATAGCCATACCAAAAACCGTGATATAAAAACTGGAATTAGTTTTACTATAACAAGCGATGCTAAGATACGATTTTGTTTTGTCCAAGAAAAAAATGGATTTAATTTTAGTGCTACAAATTTATGCTAATAAAATCAAACCAATAATAGAATTTTACGAATAAAAAATGAATAAAAGGAATTTTTACATAATTTAATGCTTCTGTATGTATTTTGCTAATAAAAAGAAAAGTATTTTGATAATAACTTCGAAGTTGTTTTTATTTTTTTTGTTCACCCTTCGATTTGAATATTTGATTAGTGACTTACTGTAATATTCCCACATGACCGCACGTACGCGTGTTTGTAACCTGTAAGATCTTTTAACCCAAAACAAAAATATTACGTGTATTGTATCTCATGTTTTCTTATCATGAATTTCAATTTTTCTGCTCTGCATCGTATCTATTCAGAGCCTACGTATTTGAGGTTCTCGAATTGATAGACCTACTACTATATTTATAAAGGTCATGCTGAAAAAAAAAGAATATTCAACGTCAGCAGGACTTACACGTGTCTTTCCAATATTGGTTAATCCAAAAGTGACACCTCCTTGCTACATTTCTTATATACGTATACAATATTTTAGTTTCCCTTCAGAGCTAATTAAGGCTACGACATGTTCTAAGAATCACATGTTTCACGAGCCCACGACATAAGTTTATACTAAACATTTTTACTGGATTAGAATTAGTACACAATATTTATATTCTTTGGATCGTTATTGAACGTAGCTTTGATAGGTCCATTTAACAACCTAGCTAGGGTTAGAATTTACACAATCGTGCTTACCCATAAAGTTATCATAAACCTTCAAAAGAATTCTTTTTATTCTAAATCGAACATATTAACTTGAAGCAACAAAACAAAACCATTACAATAGATCGTTAGCTTTTTGATTAATATTTTGGTGAGGAGAGCAAAAATTATTACATGTTTTACTGTCATATTAATTAATTTGTATAATTCCTTATATAATAAAACGGAAGTACACAACTTTTTTTTGTAGACTATATAATATTTATAAGTTGGTTACAAAATAGGTTATAGATTAAATATAGGTTGGTTATAAAAAAAAATATAGATTAATTAGTTAGTATGTGGGCTATATGAATACAATTAAGAATATCCCAAAAAATAGTCTTAAAAAGAGTATTCCAATAATTCCAAAATAAAATCTTTAGTATTTCATATATTGTTACAAAATATATACTGTTATTAGGCGTAAAAGGAATAAAATATTGGTAATTTATCACATTTAATCATAATTTCCGAGATCTTATTGTGCAGTTGAAAATAAAATCTTACCTAAGCACGGATCATATTAAAAAACTTTCACCAAACATATTCAAAAATTAAAATAAAAACAAACAACAAACATAACCATTTCTCATACATAAAATTACAAAATTAACAATATAAAACTTACAAAATAGGTGTTTTTCAAGTCATCATATTTAGCATATGATTTTATTGCATAATGTTTTATCCAAAATTTTTTTTTAAAACAATCATATAAATTATATTTTGTTTAATATAAATAAAAAAAATCAATCCGTGCTCTAGCACGGTCTTAATCTAGTTGTATATATTGATCGATAATCAACGATGATTTGTACATATATGAACAATATTTAATGGTCTAAAAGAGCATATCCAATAGAACAAACTGTTGGTCTTATAATCGATGAATAAATTAAATAAGTGAATATGTACTATGGTTTTTGTAAGAAAATTAAATGTCCAGATGTTTAAAATAATAATTAAATGTTTAATTAATAACCTTCTTACAGAATCTCAAGATTTGATCTGAGGTTTAGGATTTCATGGGATAATTTTTAAATCTGAAAAGATAAAAGAATGAAGGAGTTTGTTATTTTTATTTTTCCTCAAAAAAAGGAAGGAGTTTATTTGCTTGTAAATGAATAGATAAATTAAAAAGTATAGTAAATGTATCTGTTTGTTTGACAAAAAAAAAAGTAAATGTATCTGTTTTTTAATTCATTGCAACTTGCAAGGATATAATATCAGAAAACCATGATTTTTTAAATGGTAACTGAACTTGTTCACATGTCTTGCATTTGCATAACTGATTGGCCTGACACAGCAAATAAGAACTTAGATATTAAAATTTATAAAATACAAGACAAATTGTAAGCCAATGCTGCCAATCCAATCATGCGTAAATCAACTAAATGACGATGGATGGTTATTTCCTTAATGTGTTAAACACACTATATTACATATACAGATATAGTGTACATATAAAAACCCATAAATCCCATTTTCTCATGTACCACTTTCTTATAAATACATAGTATCATTATTAGATCATGACATATGTAGTTATCTGGTTAATTATTATTATTTTTTAAATATGGTCTTTGAATATTTTTCTATAAGCTACAAAGAAGAATTAGTATATTGAATCTACAAATTAAAATAAGAATCTAATAAAATATCCTTGTATTATAGTAATAAATAAGTGTTGACAGAAAAATAAGTGCATTTAAGACATTATCACACTATGCGTTATACAGTACAATATAATATTTTATATACTAACAAGTTTAATTATTTTCCGGTTCTTATTCTTAATAAGCCTTTATGAAAAATGTTTTGAAATGCTGTGATATATATTTGCTGGCTGTTAATTTCTTGGTATGATCTACTATTTTCTGGATATGAGTTTCTATTATTATGATTTAGTATGAAATAACTGTAATAATATGAAGATGACAAAATCGAAAAATAGTTATGTCAAACAGACAAAAAATCGAAAATAGTATACAACGTGGATTATATATATACCATATCAAAACTGATCAAATACATATATATATATATATATATATATATATATATATATATATATTCTACTATATTAATTGAGAAGTACAAATATGAAACTAACCTTAAAATGTGTAAAAAATTACATTCAATTGTCGTTTAAAACTAAATTAAGATTAATTAATTAATTAAATAAATATAACTAATAAAAAAATAAAAATGTTGACAGATCAAATATAAAAAAAATCTAGAAAAGTAAAAGAAATCTATTCAAATCAAAACTAATTTGTACTTAAAAAATAAAAATTAACTGCTAATATAATAGAGTTTATTTTCTTATTTAATTTTACATTGTCATGCCATTGATTTTAAATAATTATTAGTTAAAAAATATTTTCTTTCTAATAAATTATGGATGAAAATTACATAGCTGATAAATTAATAAATTTTACTACTTCATATTTTACAAAATAATAATGCAAATACAACAAACAAACAATATAAAACTGTAATATAAGTCAAAAATAAAATACTAAAATAATTAGTAGTCAAAAAAACATATATAGATTTACAGAACAATTAAAAATGAATATTATCTCAAAACTTTTATTATTCTATTATAATTTTTTTTAATGTTATAAAAAATAACATATATAATAAAATACAATAATTTTCAAAAATAATTAGTATTCAAAAAAACATATATATATTTACAAAAAAAATATAAATATTATCTTAAACAAAATATTTTTTTTAAAAAAAAATCTAACAATAATTTTTATTATTATATTATAATTTTTTAAAAAATGTTGATCCGTGCTTTAAGCACGGGATATTTTCTTAGTATATATATATATATATATATATATATATATATATATATATTAGCATAACATTGATTATATATTATAATGGTCAATAATATACGAAAATATTATAATAACAATCAAACTATATTCGTTACGTGGGTCAATATGAAAATATTAGTTTAATAAGTCCGATTTAATATAATATAATATGAGTTTCTCGATTAGAGCATGAATAATAATTATATGAAAGACAAGGAGAGCTGAATAATTTAGATCGAATCAACATTGAAGTCTTTTGTGTTAGAAGTCATCCAAAACCGAGAAATAGTTAAGAAAATTAAGCTAATCATCCATATTATTTTATTGCACAATTATTGTAATTAATTAAATTGTAAACTAATTAAAAATAAAATAAAAAGAAAGTTGCAAAATCAAAATAAGGGCATAAATTCTACGTAATGTAATGTATTTGTGTGCGTGGCGTATCTATTGAAATCTGGACAAAATCTGATCCAGCGATGCAGTAGTTATACTAAGGGTTTTTATTTTATCTTATAAATTTAAAATAAAATTATTTTTTAGAAAGCTTATAAAAAATGCGAACACCAATTCACCATGAAAGAGATCTCTCTAATTTCTTAGCTCAAAGCAAAGACAAATCATTTCTCTCTTTCTCTCCATAGAGAAGACTCTCTCTCTCTCTCTAGTTTTCTTGATTTTTTTCTGGTGTCCTTTAAGACGATCAAGCTAGGAAACATGGGAAGTAGTTTCTTTGGTAGACCAAACATGGGAGGGTCTTCGCCATCTTCATCGTCTCCAACGTCGTCTTCTTCTTCTCCGGCGACAAGAAGAGGGAAAAAGAATGGCTCAGAGAAGCCCAAGCAGCCACAGAGAGGTCTCGGAGTAGCACAACTGGAGAAGATTAGATTACACGGCGAAATTAGTTGCAATAGCTTCAACAATTATAACCCTTCTTTGTATCCTCAGGTAACATATACAGTCACTTCTTAATATAACCAAGAGATTCCGATACGACACGTAGTTTCAAAATTTAATTAAGACAACCACGGGTTGGGTTAACAGGAACATAGATATGAGCCATTAAACGTCCACTAACTAAGACCCCATAAGTTGGTTAACATAGTAGGTTTTGCTTTTATCTGATCATCAGATCCTTTTACAAAAACCGACCAAGTTTTTATTCATTGTCCCATGGCCTTTTGATGTTTGACTACTTAATCGCAATTTCCATTATAGACTTCTTTTTTCTATGGATTCAGTTAAGCATATGGAATTAGTCAGTTGAAATTCTATTTACAATAGATCTCGTATAACCTGTATACCTTATGTTATTGTAAAGCTCACGAGGGCAGTTTCCACATATTTCTTAAGATCTACACTTCATAAAATTTATGAAATAGATTAATTTACTGGATTTGTATAGTTATCGATCTAATTCCCTAATTTTCAAGAGTATATTTACGTTTTATATTAATTAAAACTTCGTATGTAAATGTGATATATAGGAGGATGTGAGGATGCAAGGATATTCATCCATACCATCACCATCACCATCACCATCACAATCTTCGGCTCCTTACGGTTTCTATCCAAACATGATGGTGTAGTTACTTTCCCTTTAATGCTGTATATGTGTGCCTTTTGTAGAGATGATATTTTGTTATATTCAGCAACATATATAGGTTTTGGGTATATGAAGAAGAATAAAGTACTTAACTCCCTAATATCATTAGTTTATTAATTTGAATATCACATAGGGAAATATTCAACAAGATTTGGCCGATCATGTTTCCATGTTTCACAAAACTCATTTCAAACAATTATAAAACAAAACAAAATATATAATGTAAAAGATTCTCAAAAAAAAAAAAAAAGTATAATGTAGACCAAAAATATCAACTACTAACGGTTTATTATTTCTGCTCTTTGCAGATGGGAGTACACAGAGATCAATACGAAAGAGCAAACATGAGGTAGGGCCATTTCTACCCCATGGCAGAGTAGGCAAATGCCATGGGTCCATCCCAAATATTAAAAAAAAATTTTAAGCAAAAAGATCCAATTTTTTCAAAAAAAAAATTTATTAAAGGTTTTTAGGTTTTTTAAAAATTTGACAGAGGTCCCATATTTGTTTAAGACGGGGCTGGGTACGTACATAATCACTTATATGTGTAGGTGTATGTGTTATAAGTTTTGTATTGTCTTAAAAATAGCTTCATTTTTGTTTTTTGTTCAAATAGTTGGAACCCAAGCCACGGCATCTTGGAGAGCCAACATTCTTTCGAACCAAACATCACCAGACGTTTCTTAAACGAGGTACTTTCTCTATACCCTCAAACATATATGCAGCATATGTGTCAAAATTAGTAATAGTGTGTCACATGATCAAATCTTCAACTAATTAAGGGGTCGAATTGGTAGCTAGTATACACGTTCATACACATGTCAATGTCATTAGTTTAAAAAATTAACCAATCAATTTCTCTTATCTTGAAAGTTGAAATAGGAATTTTTTTTTTTCGTTATACGTCGTTCATGGTAGCCATATATATATTGTTCAATGTAGTTATGTCATGGTTAAATGATGGTTGACATGATTTAAAGTGTTAATAAGTCGTAGATGGATTTGTATATAAGTGATTCTAGTAATAACAAAAAAAAGAATTGTCTAAATATATAGGATCCAAGTTCGACAAGGCGAAGTAAATCTTTGGGATCTGGAAACCAAAACTCGGGATCGAGTGAAAATCAAGAGCTAGATTTGGAGTTGAGATTGTCACTTTGATCATTATTTTTGTAATAGTTTGGTTAAAATAAAAAAGAAGTCGAATCATTTCAATTTGTAGTCTTTATATCGTAGGGGTATGTTTAAAAGTAATGGAGAGATTGTTTGTACATTTGGGGGGGGGGGGGGGGGGGATTAAAGGTAGATTTATAGAAATTTATGCTTCTCATGCAACACAATGATTTTATCTCACTCTTTTTTTTTTCTTGGGCAACTGATTTTATCTCACTCATGTGTTCTACAAATTAGTACTTCCAGACTACCCCATAAAGTAACCATTTTATGGTAAATTTCAGTAGAATCAAACAAGGTTTAAGGTTCGTCTAAACATAATACAGTATGCTTATATTATAGCTTACCAAAATTTGCTTATATCATCCAAATAAAGAAAAACATAAACTATTTGTGAGCATCACATCGCAAATTTCAGAGTTTTAATTATATCATTAATCTAAACTCGAGTAAAGTGACATTAGTAAGGAAAAAAAAAAATTAACAATCAAGCAGTAACTGGAACATCATCATCAACAGGTGAAGAAGTTTTCTTCTTGCAGCAACAAGTGTTGTATAGTTTACAATATCCTCCAGCAGGAAACCCTAACTGATGGCAAAGTCCATTGCAGTCAGGTTTAACAAAAGATCCACATACTCCAGGACACATCCAGTTGTATATTTCAGGTCTTGCCTCTGAACCTGCGAATATTTATTACATTCATAGCCAAAAAAAAAATCACACTGGTTATGATACATTGCATACATATTCGAAAGTTCATACATAACAAAGTTAAATATATATGACCAAGAAAACTTTTTTTTTTTTTTTTTTTGACAAAACTTATTTTGTTTTTTTTTGTTTTTTTGATTAAAAACAAAACTTATTTTGTTAATTGTAAAAGATTACCTGAAATCAAAAGGATGAGAACAAGAGAAATCATCATGAGTGTATTCTTGCTTGCCATTATATTTAAAATTTTCTGTTTGTGTTTCTCTTCTTTGCGTGTCTTAGTCGTGTTATAGAAAATTAAACCACATAAAACCTACTACTCTATATATGTGTGTGTGTGTATAAGCGTTTATCTCAAATCCTCGTATTAATTTTGAATTTCAGTTTGTCGAAATCAGCGGTATTTTTAATTGTGCAAATTACCAAAATGTAGAAGAGATTTTGGAAGGAAGTAAATAAATACTCTTTCTTTATGTGGCTGATTTTTTCCTTAAAACTTTCGAAATTCAAGATTCTGATATCTTTTACCATCAGTTTTTATTCTCTTAGTCCAAATATCTCTATCCAGGGACGACTAGACGAGTAGACTGGGGCCTATCCAAGCTGTTATTAAGAATAGTTTACGTAATATCTTTCAAAAACATTATGATAGAAACTTTATATCAAAGTCATTTTTCAAAAACAAAAAGCCCAAGCAAATATATAAAACGGTAAGAACAAATGAAATGTCTAAAATAAAAACCATAGAAATAGTATACCATTCATTATATTTAAAAATTTAATGATTGCAAAACCAGACCAAAAAGCTAACGAAGGCAGGCCACGTCTTCGAATTCGAAGTCATAGCTACAAAAATAATGAATCGTCAGTCAACACTTCATCACCCAAGATAACTTATATATATTGTTTCATCTTCTGAAGTTTAAGTTGTTTAAATAAAAAGTTACAATTGAGTCTTTAAATAAATAAAGTAATAAGTAAATATAATCAATTTATGAGCTATCACTATTATATTCTACGTCTTCTAATCGCTTCTTCTTTGTTTTCATGATCCATGACGCAATGTTTAAATTCTTGTTCCTTTGATGGAGCAAATTGCACTTTTTTCATAATTTTACGACATTTCTTTTGAATATTCTGCATATTATTTTAGTTATGGTATAGATTGATTGTGAGGTCAATAACACAAAAAAATATGGAAAGATATACGTACTTGATGTTCCTTATGACGAATAATTTTGCCGATGGAGTGTAAGTGTTTACATCTAGTCCATTTTTTTTTAGTTTTGTCCCACATGAATTACTTAGGTTTTGTTGTGTATGCATATTGACTGACCTCGTCAAATTTCAGATTTAATACTTTCAATTGCTTTGCTAGTTTTATAATTGTTAGCATGATGCGTTCGTCAATTTGGTTCAATGGTGAGTGTACAAGATCTTCCATTCTACTTCAATAATTCAGTATCTTCATCATAAACGTAGAAACAGAATTAGTAACTCAACAAAAACAATTAATTCTTCTATCATTCTAATCATTCTAATTTATTTTTGAAATTATGAAAATGTTCTATTATATTTGATATTTGATTAATGGGAAGGAAATAAGAAAAAGAGATGTTTAAAGGTAATGATTTAATTAAAGAGATTAAGAAATAATGTACCTGAAACAGAAATGCTTAGGGGTGTATTCTTTTTTTTTTTTTGAACAAACATATGTTTCATTCTATTAAGACAGAAACAGAACATACAAAGTAAGGATCATTGTTTAAAACACAACAAAGATAGGCAATTCCCAAAGCCATAACAACAAAGAGATAGAGGTAGATAAGGGTCATCGAGATTGTAGTCTTGAGAGCTATGAGCCAAAACCTAGCAAGGGTTTCGGAACCTTTGAGATCAAGCAATAGCGATGCAGCTTCCAAGAATAAGTCGATGGAAGTAAAAGTGGCCACTGTCTTGTATTGAAGACCAAGCGGCATTGAAGAAGCCAAAGCTGAGATATTCACCGGGGTGAGTATGTCTACCCAAAGGATAGCTTTGTCAGGATTTCGAGCAGGGTTGAAGATACTCTGGTTGACGGTCTTTAGGGACTTGATAGAGATGAATGGATTCGGTGTAAAACTCTGGAAGTTGTAGTGGTAACTCCCACTCCATAGAGATGGGGTCATAATGCTACTGGACTTCAAGTTTTTAGGAGGGTGCTTCAAAAAGTCGATACATTGCAGTTTATAGTTTTATGTAAGAATACAAGATGATGGAGGAGGGGGCCTGAAGATACATCGGTAATCACAGCGCCATAAGGTCTGAATCATAATCCTGAGTTCATTCATGCTTCTTACCTCAATAGCAGAATCATTACGTAGATCTAAAAACAGGTTTCCTACAAATATCCTTAGCCAAACTAGCAACAATGGTGGTTTACTTTCCAAATGCAGTCTTCGAACAAATGGTTCCATAAATCCACACACATAATGACTAGAATGGAAGAGATTTGAATTCCGCTCAAACCTGGATAACAGGAAGGGAAGATCGATGAAGACATCTTTTGGAAACGGGCTCAAGAACCTTAACGGGCCGAGGAAGATTGGGCCCAACAGCGGAAAACCTAGTTTTACGGTCGGGGGTATCAGAGGGTTCACGCAGCGGTGGGGTTGAGCGGATGTCTGATTCAGGGGCTCAAGCATCTCCATTGAGGGGAGGGAAGGTGATTGGGGGTTGAAAGCGAGGCTTGATGCATCAGAAGGGAGTCCTAGGAGTTTAAGTTCTCCGGTACAAGAAATCGATACCAAAGTGAGGAGACCGTCGTGCGCCGTCGACAACTCCACCAGGCAAGGCGTATCTGATGGTTCTAGAGGATCTACTCCTTCCATCAAAGGTACCTGGTTTAAGATCTCCTCTTTGTGAAACAGAAATCCAGATCTGACAAAGTTTGGGTCTTCAGATATCATCTCCGAGAAAGAGTTTTGAAGCGGTACAGAGTTGGGAGACTCCGGCCAGCAGCTGTTCTCTTTGGATTGCAGATCAACTATTGGAGGCAAGTGGGTGAGAAGGGTTAAAGAGAGATAAAAGGGGAACAAAATCTTAAACAAAAGGAAGAAGAAAACTAGACTACGAAAGCGAAGACAAAGAGGAGAGATTCAGGTTAAGATTAAGTCCCAACGCCAGCAAAGTTTTCCTTCGCCGGCGTCGGAGGAGAGTTGCGTTGAGGGTTCCTCGATTATCGTGTCTGGGAGAAAAGCGATTTTTTATCGTGGGTTAATATATCGGCAGGACCTATGGCTTAGGGATGTATTCAAAATATGATTTTGGAGGATTTTGTGGGATTTATAATATTTTAGATTTTAGGAGATTTACAGTAATATTTTAAAGTATTTAGGTGGATTTATTATTATTTTTAATTTTTTTTTTTTTAAATAAAAAATAGTTTGTGATTTGATGAAATCTGGTGAGACTTGGTTGATTTTAAGAGATTTGCACCCAAAATACATTGTTCATCAACTTTTTAAACACAGTCATCCTCCGTAATAGTCATATTGGTCAAACAAATCGTAATGATGAACAAGAATAACAGAACATCTCTGGTTGCTTTCATGTCTTCTTAACTTTCTTGTTGACAAACCCATATTTTTTATATAAATCATAATCCAAGTGTACTAAACCCATATCTTTCAATTCAAATCTAGCAATTGAGAGCTTCATTGCTCCAAATTAAATATTCAAGTTGATCCGAACAGCATAACACAAATATTTAAATTGAAAAGTACAAAAAATAATTTAAAGATAAATTAAAGCACTCGTATTGCATCATTACCTAATATTCATAGCATTGATTCACATATGTGTAGTTATTGTTTCTCTCCAGTTATTAGCATGAAATCGGTCCACATATATGTAGCTATTGTTTCTCTCCAGTTATTAGCATGAAATCTTTGCTGTTCTTGAGTACCATGAAGCTCTTCATCCTCATTATTTTCATCATCATCTCTTTCGTCAACATTGTTTTCTTTAGGAAGAAACACACCCAAGCGACATTTTTTACAAAGATAGTTATGTAAAACAAAACATGCAAGAACTAACTCCGCTTGTGTTTTATATGGAAAGGGTGGTGCATATTTGAAGATAAGAAATCTTGATTTGAAAATCATCTCTACTACATTTCACAAACTAGAATGACGATGGTTGAACAACTCATTTTGATTTACGGGATCTTTTCCTTGCCATCTAAAGTCTTGGAGATGATACCGAGTACTTCGAAATGAAGCTAAAAATTTACGACGATTGGCGAATCCCCAGTCAGCTAAATAAAAATTTCCTGAAATTTTATAAAAAAAACTCAAATATAAGTGAGTCAAAAAGCAGATAAATAACAAATTCTTGTTTTTCTAATCATAATGTAAATGACATATCTTCATGAACTGTTAACTTGTTAGTGCTTCTTGTTAAAGCATCATGTAAAACTTTTGAGTCATGAGCTGAACCTTCCCATCCACTAAGAAAATATATAAATTCTAATCAAAATTACATGTACTAAAACATTTTGCGATAATTGTCCTTTTCGGTTACGATAAGGAGCTGTTTCTTTTCCAGATATCATTGCAGGAATATTTGTTCCATCAATAGCCCCCACACAATCCTTAAATAAATGAAAACAAAATATTAAAATTTTGAGAGTTCATTAAAAATAAAAAAAGGGAACAAGAAATCGCATACCTTAAAATAAGGATAAAATTTTGTACTGTCTTTTATTTTTGTGGGTACTGTAAGCCCGGGGTTTGCCATGTAGCTTCGAGCAAGTGCGATTAACATATTCAGAATTGTGTTAAAGCTCTTGCTTATTGAGAATTTTGACATTTCGAATCTAACTTCAGCATTGATATACCTCGCATTTTGACCAACAATAAACAAAAACGTTGCAAACATTTCTTCAACTGAAACATTTCTTGTGTCTCTTAAACCCATCTTCACTCTAAATATGTTGCATAGCTTTAGGAATGGCTCTAGATACATACGATATAGCCCTCAGAATTTGTCACGATCTTTGACTAGCGCATATCGTATGTATTCATAACCAAGTCTTGTTTTCTGATCTGGAGTTGCATTTTTGGATAAAAATAATGGATTTTTGCAATGATGGACAAAAGCAATAACATTATGTCAACATCCGATTTGAAATTCCTCATTCTTTTTATTTTTCTTCTTGCTTGTATCTCTTCACTTTCTTGAACAATACGATCCATTTTTAAAAGTACACAATAATACAATAAAAAAAACGTTGGATGAAAAACCAAAAAAAGTAACGACTTGAAACAGAGATTCTATTATGAGTATTACATACAATTCATACATAGGCTAAAAGGCACATGGTCATTAAAAGATATTAAGAACTACGTAACTGAAATTATAAGAAAATGGTGTACCTCACAGTAAACTAGCGGCGGTGATGTCAACTCTCGAGAAGACTAACAAATGAGTTAGGGCAAATATCATTTACACATATATAAGAGATTATGTTGCCTCCAAATTTTTACCCTCCAAAATTTGCTTCCAATTTTTTTTACCTGCCAAAAGAAATATAGGGGGTGTACCATTTTTTTTATTTATGAATTTGAGGAGGGATTATACTCTTTTCATCCGATTCAACACAACTCAGTGACTATTCTCTTTTTTACCTCTAACATAATATGTTGCAAGTGATCATGGAATGAGTTGATTATATGTAGAAGAGAATATAATTAGAGATATTAAACTAAAACTGAAACTATAATTAAAATAAAACTCATAAAATATTTTAAAGTATTAATAAAATGTTACCTAAAACCATAAAATATTTTTAAATTAATGCAAAAAGAAAATAAAAATAAAAAACTGAAACTGAAATAGAAAACCTATCCTCACTCCATATTGATCCATAAAACTTCACTCACTTGGTTTACAAAGGTTTTGTATAATCCATCCCTTACGCTCTGCTATGGACATATGCACAAATCCATATTTCATACATAAGCTGTGAACCAATAGCATAGCCTCATACCGCATGCCGTTGGTCAAATCAGGAATTTCTTTAATAGCATCCCACACATTATTAGCTTTGTCATCAGTTTCTTTTTCCCATCTTCTCTGTATCATACCAAAAAAATCTGATGACCAAATTCTGCCACCATATTCACTTCATCAAAATCCTTGTTCGAACTACATGCATCAGTTATAGCGTTCTTGCGTGAAGGAAGCTTTCCTAACCTGATTTCCTCTAACGAAGAGAAAATTTCTTGCACAAATCTTTCTTCGTATGGTATATCCTCTACATCATTCATTATTTGGATATGACTTAAATCATTTATCCCATCACTGTCTCCAACTTGAACCTGTATCAACGGCATCGCCTAAACCCATAGCATTCCATCCAGTTGCAGAATTCAATGCAAATATAGTTCTTAAGTCCCCAAAATCTTCAAATGATTCATCACGCAAATGTGTTTTAGTTGGATGAGCCTATATATATATATATATAAATTTGTGGATATGTTAGTTTTAATACTTAAGCTTCCCTGCTATACTCAAGTTTAAGTTTTAATTTTTTACCTTCAAAAATGTATCCCATACTTCATCTGTAGCAGTAAATTTCTTCGTTTCAGGATCCCATCCAAACCCTGAACTAAAACGAAGAAATTATGTGAAGCTGTTGTACTTAACCTTCAAGATGTTCATCCCATTTTTGTACTCATTGTAGGTTTTCTTAGTCCCAAGCTGTTTATTTAGAGGTGGTAATATTCTTGTTTCCACCGTCATTTTGTTGAACTTGCAATTAGCATTACAAAAACCTTGATTGACTCCATCCACTATCAGACGCAATAACAACTTGTGTTTAGGTTCAGACCATTCTTTATCTTGACCTTTAGCTTACACATCTTCTGTATCTCCCAATGTAGCTTGGAAACTAAAGCCATACAAAAGAAACAAAAAAAAATATGTAATGCAAACATTAACCACAAACGTTAAAAAGCAGAACAATTCGACATATGAATTTTTTAAAAATATCCCAACAAACAATCTCTAAAACCAAACAATCCTACCAGAAACCATATGTTCATTACATAAGTTTTAAGAACAACAGATGGTACTTTCTAATAGCAGGTAAACAATAAACTAACAATATCTAAGACAAACATCATCTAAACGCATGAAAGTGACACAAACACTGAAACAGAACATGGAGATTAACAAAAATAAATCAAGAGAAATACTCACTTTGACAAGAGAGAAATATAGCATTTACCCTAATATCAATAGTATTTGTGTAAGCTGCGACAAGAGTGTATATACCCAACAACTAACCCTAATAAAATAAAATAAATCAAGAAGTGAAGCCCATAATGTTAACACACAAGAAAACAGCCCAAATAGTGGCTCAAAAAAAATATAACTCCATACACAATGCTTGGTATTGTTTTTCCCCTCAAGGAACCAAAAGATATACACATTAGAAAGCTAAGGAATCGAAAATCTAATCAAGTGAAAGTTAAGAGTAAAGCTAAGCAATCAAAATCCAATTTTGAGATTGAGCAATTTCAGAATTTTGTTTATGAATGATTCAAAGACGACTCTTAGATCAATGAAAAGTTCAAGACACGTCTTCTGGGATTTTTGTTAGTGAGAGAAATGACTTTAACAATAAGGATGTGGAAAAGTGACTTTTTTTTTCCTTTCTGTGATTTTTTTTTAAAACCAATCCTTCAAAAACACACTTCCGAATATGAGATTTTTTTAATAGGATTTCTTTTACAAAAATGTATCCAAAGTCGCTCACAATTACTGCTATGTTATTCTAAAAAAAAAATTGGTTTTGAATAACAGTGGATTTGTTATGATTTTTGCAGATTATTAATTGAATAAAAAGTGGATTGTAAATGATTTTGAATGATTTTTAACAAATTTTATATTCAATAACAGTGGATTTGAGAAGTGATTTTAAAATCACTAGTTGAATAACAGGGGAATTTTAAAAAAAATCACAAATCCTCTAAAATTCTATTTTGAATACACTCCCCTGAACTTTACTTTGTTCAATATAGGATTATAATTTTTAAGTGTGCGACAGAAACAAAGAGATTTAAGTAAGTTGATGAATAATGGTTAAGAGTGGTTGTTAAAACATCTATTTATATAGTACTAAAAATTGTGTTTCCTCAAAATAAAAATAAAAACTAAACGTTGTGATTGTTCGTAACGAAACGATAAGACTTTTTGGGCTGTTACACTGTTCTATAAATTTAAATCAAATTAATTCAAAACCAAGTGTTCACTAATATTAATAAATCTCACATTTGACTAGTATGACCAGTATATAAGCTTACTTTTATATCTCATGAAATTTAATAGGTTTGTATCACCATTGTAGCAATTCTTAACATAGATTATATCGAATTAATAACTTTAAGTTTTCATGTGTGGTCAATAAATCTATAAACATCTATACTAATATAATAGCCACTCTCCAACTTATTTATTATTAAACATCATAAATTACGTGTATCTCTCTTAAAGTTTTTATATTTTTTGTTTAACTCACCATTTTAATTAAGCATCAATTGACAACTGTTTTGGTTTCAATATTTATCTATAGCATTCTTTTAGACTTTCAAACATTGTACGGTTGTGAATACTTTAAAATTTGTTAACATTTTGATAAATAATTATGTTTAAATTAGTATATCATATTAAAAAATAATTGTTAAAATGTCTTGTTATATTAAATGTTAACAAATTAATACATTACTAACTGTATTCCTAAATATTATAAATACTTCTTTATAAACAATATTACAAACTCTATTTTTTGCCTCTTTTTTTTTTTTTTTATATATCTTCAAACCTTCAACTAATGTATACTCTAGATAGTGCGACATACAACTGCCCATGCCTAAAAACAGGTTTCAGAAGATATAAGTCAATTCTACTTAAACTTTATCCTTGATTCTTATTAATCGTCATTGCAGAACAAGATCTAATTGGGAATTGTTTCTTCCGTAAAGTAACTTGCATTTTACCATTTGTTTTACAAAGAACAATCCTTGGAAGAACTATTACATGTCCTACGTTATGATCAGTAATAATTTTTTCCTCAATAATATGAATACCCAGACGTGTAATAATCAAACATGTACCATTGCAAAGTCCTTTAACTTGATACAGAAGTGGTTAAGGGAGACTGATTTGCAGTTTGGTTGTTTGTTAGAGACTCGAGTGCAAGAGAAAAATGCTCAACGTATAGGAGGGAAGGTGTTTAGGGACTGGTCAATGTTGACGAATTATGAATTTAATAGTCGAGGTCGTATGTGGGTTGTCTGGAAGAATAATGTGCATGTGACTCCTTTCTACAAGAGTGAACAGCTGATCACTTGTTCGGTCAAGTTGGAGGATCAACAGGAAGAGTTCTTCTGTTCGTTTGTATATGCATTGAATATTGTGGAGCAATGTAAGGTTTTATGGCAAGAGTTGAAGGATCATGCGTACTCTCCGATTATAAACACCAAACTGTGGGTGCTTATGGGGCATTTCAATGAGACTTTAGATATTTCTGAACATTCGCGGGTGGAGTATCATCCATTGGTTACTCGTGGTATGAGGGATTTTCAGTCTGTTGTGGGGTATTGTTCACTTACTGATATTGCGTCGAATGGTCCGTTGTTCACTTGGTGGAACAAACAGGATCATGATCCAATACTGAAAAAGCTGGACAGGGCATTGGTGAATGATGTTTGGCTCCAAAGGTTCCCGCGTGCTTATTCGGTGTTTGAGGCAGGGGGTTGCTCAGACCATTTGCGTAGTCTTTTGTTATTGCAGAGTGCAGAACCGGTTAGAAAGCGTCGTCCCTTTAAGTGTGCCAATGTTCTTACTACAATGGAGGATTTTAAGCCTATGGTTGACACCTACTGGAGGACAACACCCTCTCTGTATTTATCTACATCGACTCTGTTTCGATTTCATAAAAAACTGAAGGGGCTGAAACCATTGGTTCGTAGGATGGCAAAGGATCGACTTAGTAACTTGGAGAAAAGAACTCAAACCGCTTTTGAGGAGTTATGTGCAAAGCAAACGCAGAACATGACTTATCCTACTATTTTATCTATGGAGGAGGAGAATGAAGCTTTTCTTCGTTGGGATCATGTGGCCTCTTTAGAAGAAAGGTTTCTCAAGCAGAGGTCGAAACTGCATTGGTTGCAGGTTGGAGATAAGAATAACAAAGCTTTTCACCGTGCTGCTACCACTAGGAAAGCGGTAAATACTATAAATGAGGTTAACTGTCTGAATGGCACTGTCGCTAAGGGTGAGGATATTAAGATGGAGGCTGAGAGATATTTTAAAGAGTTTTTACAATTTTTACCACCTGACTTTGAAGGGGCAAATGTTACAATGCTTCAAGATTTGTTGTCGTTTTGATGTTCATCAGTTGACCAAGCGCGCCTTGTTGCGCCTGTGACTGCTGAGGAGATCAAGTATGTTTTCTTTGCTATGTCGAATGATATGTCTCCTGGTCCTGATGGCTTTACTTCGGAGTTCTATAAGGCGACATGGGATATTCTTGGCCCAGAGTTTACTCTTGCAGTTCAATCGTTCTTTGTCAAAGGATTTCTGCCCAAAGGTATAAACTCTACCATCTTACCACTTATCCCGAAGAAATTGGATGCTATGGAGATGAATGATTATAGGCCAATTTCTTGTTGCAATGTTCTATATAAGATCATTTCAAAAATTCTTGCTAATAGGTTGAAGGTGGTGTTGCCAAGTTTTATTGCCGGGAATCAATCAGCCTTTGTAAAGGACAGGCTGTTGATTGAAAATGTTTTGCTTGCTACAAAATTGGTCAAAAACTATCATAAGGAGGAAATCTCGGAGCGTTGTGCGATTAAGATTGACATATCGAAAGCTTTTGACTCGGTCCAATGGCCCTTCCTCTTGAATGTCCTCTCGGCACTGCAGTTTCCAGCAGAGTTCATCCATTGGATTCGATTGTGTGTTACAACTGCTTCTTTCTCTGTCCAAGTGAACGGAGAGCTTGCGGGATACTTTCCTAGCTCTAGGGGGTTGCGGCAAGACTGTTCTTTGTCACCCTATTTGTTCGTTATCTGCATAGATGTTCTGTCTAAGCTCCTTGACAACGCTGCTGGTGCAGATCAGTTTGGTTTTCATCCGCGGTGTAAAGCTCTCAATTTGACCCATCTAAGTTTTGCAGATGACTTGATGGTCCTATCTGATGGTAAACCACGTTCCATTGAGGGTATTGTCTCTGTTTTTGATAAGTTTGCCAAGCTCTCAGGCCTCAAAATAAGTATGGAGAAGTCTATGATGTATCTGGCTGGTGTTGCGGATCAGGCACGTCAACAAATATCACAACAGTTTGATTTTGTGGTTGGGGAGCTCCCTGTTCGATATTTAGGTCTGCCTTTGGTGACCAAATGCTTTACTTCCGCTGACTACACCCCTTTGCTTGAGCAGATAAGAAAGTGTATTGGTTCTTGGACCTCACGCAATCTTTCTTTTGCAGGTTGTTACAATCTCGTCACCTCTGTTCTATGGAGCATCTGCAATTTTTGGATCAGTGCATTTAGGCTTCCCCGACTGGCATCAGCTCTTGACGTTTTTATCAGACTCACGCCTTGATCGCCTTGGCAGTTTTTTTAACACATTACACATTCCAACTTACGGTGTACACTCTTTCGAGAGAACGCAACGACCGACGACATGGTAAACCTGCTAACCCATCAGGCCAATTGGTCAAATGGATTGATCGACAGGTGAGGGATCAGATTCTGTCCATTCAGCGAACGGGGGATAGAAGCTTCGACAATGGCCTTGAGGCTTGGTTCCAAACAAAAATTTGATCTTAGTCTTTCTTTAGTTATGTAATCTCTTCTGCTCAACTATTCAAACACTAGATGCACTTGTTGTAACCAAGCTATTTTTTCTTTGAATATAATTTAACATTACATTCAAAAAAATAAGTCCACTAGCTTGACAAATGTTATGTATAAGCATCACATGTGAATTTACTTTCAAAGATAACTTATGTTGGGGAAAGTTTGAAAAATTCATCGAATTTAAAAACTCAATAGAATATTCAAAACTAAAGTCATCTCCCTCATATTCATTACTATTGATCAAATCTACACTTAAATACACTTGTGATTTACCAGGGACCAATTTTAACATTTCCATGTTAATTCGCCAAGTGTATCATTTCGTGGGCTTAGTATTGCTCTATCTCTCAAATAATCTACGTTAGTATAATTCTCTTGAAAAGATGTATAAACATGGCTTGCTAACGATGTTATTGGGTCGCTCTCTGATTTCAACAATAAGCTATCATCAACATAAATATGATCTTCACGTGAATACTTGTACGTCTCGTTGATGATCTTACTTGCAGTACCATCACCAACCTTCAAATCCAATTAGAAAATTCAACTTCGGAAGCTCTTACCCTCATATTTTGTGAAAGTAAAAAATATGAAAAAGAAGGCCATATATAAGACTGATTTATTGACGCAAGTATGCTATCTTGTCGACTATTCTGAGCAATAACTGGTAATGTTTGCCTAAATTCGCCCCCTAATAAAATGGTTTTGCATCTGAATGGTTTTAAATGTGACTGATCATCAATAGTAGACATAATATCTTTTAAGGATCTATCAAGAGCTTCAAAGGCATATCTATGTGTCATTGGAGCTTCGTCCTAAATAATCAAACTTGTTTTTATCAAAAAAAAAGCTAACCTAGTTCCCGCTTTTATATCACAAACATAATCATCCATCAAGTTTAAAGGAATTTTAAATTGTGAATGTGCAGTTCTACCACCAGGAAGAAGTAATGCTGCAATTCTAGAAGATGCTACAAGAATTATAATTTCATTTTCAGAGCGTAACTTGTTAATTAACGTCCTGTAAACAAAAGTTTTTCCTGTACCTCCACAACCGTACAAAAAACAACTTTCCTTCCTTTTGTTTAACTAAAGAAAAAACAGCATCATACAATTCCTTTTGCTCTGTAGTTAACAAACGAAATTGTGTCTCAAACTCTTCTTTTAAACTTTCAATATTGAAATTTTGTTCTTCACTTAGTAATGAGTTTTAAAGCCGTGCAACCGTACTCTTATCAGGATTTGGCAAATCATGATAGTTTATGAGAGATTTATCATAGCGGTATAGTAACAATTCAATCTCAATAATAGCATATTTTTTTCAAATCCTCATCTGTCAAGTCATACTCCTTATAATTAAGAATTTATTCTTTTCTTGATATGTTATATCCTCACTTAAATCTTTCCAGAATTTATTCCACAATGAACTATCAACATTGTGAATAGTTCATGTAACTTATGAGGAGTCGATGATAACACAGCTTCTTTCATTGTTTCATGCCATTCCACATCATCTTCAAGAAAGCTACGAGCAACACATGATTCCTTAAATGTTTTATATTTCTTCCCTCTAAATGTTAACATACAATCAAAACTGGTTGGCCCTGTTAAGTGATTTAGTAACGGTTGTAGATAATATAATTCACCAAAAAAGAGTGTATAGTATATAAACGTCCAATTGATCAACATATTTTCCGTCTTTTCCACATATGAATTGATTTATTCCAAACATAATAAGTTGGAAAATGAACATATGTTAAGGTTCTTACAATTCATCATTCTGGTTTGTCTCTAACCACGCCTCAAACATACTTCGTTGGTACTCAGAATAATATGCCACATTATTCAAATTAGATAAATCTTTAAATAGGACAGGTTTTTGACCAGGAAGATGTATGCTTAACCTTTGCACCGAAGGATTCTGATGATGAATCTCAAACTTAATAATTCTCCACATTGATTCTCAAGAGGCTACATATCTACAATCAAGAAAATTTTCAACCTTATTGACCGTATCTATCTTATCCAGATTAAGATTACTTGTATTAGTCAATTTTTTTTTCTAAAACTATTGTAGCTTTATTGACTCCTTTCGTAATGTATTTGAATAAATATTTTACTGCAGTTGTTTTATTGCAAAACTCCACATTATATGGGCCTGGAATCGCTTCAATAATTCTAAATTATGAGGAACAACAAACTGATTATCTAATTTTATATATCCATTTATAACAAAGCTAGACTCTATTTTTCTTCACCTATATATTATGTAATTGTTCTCATCGATACATGATGAGTGACAAAAAGCTTGAGGATATTTTTTTTGTGCAAACACCATTTTCCATACATGAGTTGTTTGGGTTTTTAATTCCACACGGTCCATGCATCATATTTTGTGTCATTGATTCATAACCTTCTAGATCTATTAATTTATTAGGCAATTCAGCAGAAACAAATTGATCAATATCTTGTGAAAATCCAATATCACGTCCACCTTTAAGCTATACAAGAATATGTGCATGAGGAAGTCCACGTTTCTGAAATTCAATTGTATAGACAACTGCAAATTTTTTTTTTAAAGAGCATTAAGCAGATAAGTAGAAAGTATTATGCTAATAAATTTGTTTATTATATAGCTACATACCTCCATTGACAGGTCCAAAAAAGTTTTTATTTTTGATTATATTAATTAGTTCGTCTAGCTTTAAATAAAAAACTCGTGATTCAACATCTGGTCGATCATTAGCTGAATCATCACCAGAAATTTTTAAATATTCATTTATCTCTATCTATTTGGGATTAACAGTCATAGTGATAAACAAATTTGGGTTTCCAAAACAACGACAAAAGCCATTGCATCTTGATATTTTTCAGCCATATACCTTGGACTTCCCGTAACTGAAGAAGGCAATACTATTATTTTCCCAAGTGTATGTGGGTCATGATCACCTCTTGTTACAGCATCTTTTATATTGTTATAAATATCAGCTCTAATTTTTTCTGGTTAAGATTTATATATGTAAGAAGACTGGCTTCGATAGATGAAAAGGCATCAACAACAAACTGATGAAATAATCTTCCACTCATTATAATGGTATTTCCCTCCAAAGTCCTCTGTTGTATACGATACATATAATATTCAGTCATCGAAATATACCCTTTCTCATCATCTGAAGTGGAATTAGTGTGATATGTTATCCCTTCGTAAAATCCAATTTCTCCATAAGGAAATAACAAAGGATATTGCAAAGCCATGTATAGAGGATGAGAAGCCAAAATTCAATGCAAATTTCTTGTTTTATGTTGTAATAAAACATCATGTTCACCAACGTCTGAGAAACCACTCACAACTAAACCCGCTATTTCATTAGCTGATGGTAATTCATATTGATGTTTCCTCTTATCATATCTTACCATATGAATTTTCAGTTCCTCATCATTCCCGCTTTCATAAAGATCTCTAGATTTTCTAATGTTTTGGCTAGAATATTATTTTCATCAAATTTGTTTATTAGAGCTAACAAAATTTGCTCATCTACTATTTCTTTTCCACCTGAAAATATAGATAACCTATTTTCAACTCATTAGCGGTGTCAAATATATACATTTTTAAAAATTTAGGTTGTTGCCCATCCACTAGTAGAAGTGACCCAATACTATGATAATTTTCACCATGCACTTTAAAACAAAAAGGGACTGCTGAATTTAAAATTGAATAATCAATAGTAGCACCCATAGAACACATAGAGAACATAGAATTATATACTCTAATATGTCTTCGGAAAGATGGATCGGACAAAAGGTTTTTAATGGATGCGGAGGCTCTTGAATGATAGGCAATTTGAAACGCCCTTGTTTACAGCATATTGTAATTAAAGGTCTTTTTGTTTGACGATCCTTTGCAATACTTTCCTTATTAATTGATTTCGTTTGGTTTTTTTTGATGATATTGGTTGTTTACCTACATTTAATTAAACCAATTTGTTTATTAATTACTTACATTACGTTTTTAAAAAATTGTATATACAAATTAGAAAGTCATCAAAGAGCAAATAAGTTACCTTTAGAAGATATTTTCTTTCTAACTTGACTTGTCATTTGGTCCTGCTTACGCTTTCTCGAATTTGATATTGTGTTGTCATAAGTATGTCTGGCTTTTTCTTCGGCACTCTCTATTTCGATGCTCATTTGGAATGCTTGTATATATTATCAAAATGTTTGATACCCAGAAAGTAAAAGAATTGAAATTTCAACTAAAATTTCTAATACACTTTATTTACAAAATAATGGAAATTAACATGGATCATTTATATCCAATGGACATCTTTCATAGCAAAATAATAAAAAAAAATACTACATTTATACCATGTTTGTTAAAAAAAATATAAATAGGTTAAATAAGACAATAATATAACAGATATAAAATTATACCATGTTTGTTAAAAAATTTGGCTTATTCGTATCTCTAGCATCATTACATGTCATCATGCCTGATTAGTTAAAAATTAAAATATTAACCGGACTTGTTTAAATACTCTAACAAAAAACGTCCTGCAATATAACAATGCAAGATAAAATAAAATAAACTTTGTACGCCCAAAGGTTTACATCTTTATAGATCATTAATGTTATACTCTTTCTGAACTATATGACCACACATATAATAATAATCCTATAAAGATATTTTATTTCTATGAAGCGTCGTCATCATTCCTTCTTCTCGTAAAGCACCTTTTCATAAATCATGTGTTTACGATTCTATAAATAGCACTTTAGATAACGTTTAACAATATCAAACTTCTTCAGGTTATTTATAATAATAATCTAACAGAGAAGAAATTAACTTTATTCGTAATTAACCGAATGAAAACAAACAAATTCATAAGTAGACACTAACAGGTTCATTCGTAAGTTTTTGTCATTGGTTCAATGAGTTTCATAAATCTATATATATATATATATATATATTACAATGCAATGCAAATACAAACATACCTTGCATTGAAAATTGATGCAGGTTAATAGTAGAACAACGCCTTGAATTAAAAATTGATGCAGGTTAATTAAAAGAACACTCCAATAAAACAATTCTTTGATTTTATTTCTTAACTTGTAATTTTTAAAAATACTCAGAAAACAATAAATCCGAAACTTGTTTTGATAGTCCATAAAAGTTTATATATAATAAACAAAGAGATGTAAAATATAAAGATGTAAAACATGGAGGTGTGAAACAAAAAGTTGCAAAAATTAATAAGTGTGATTTTTGAAAGATGGGGATACAACGAATAAACACGAATTTGGATTAAAAAAAACTCGCAACTGTTAGGATCATTAATAATTTTAAACCATTAGATGGGATAATGGAAGTAATCTCATCCGTTGGATTAAAGTTGACAAGAATAAAGAGGTGTAAAATATAAAGGTGTAAAACATAGAGGTGTAAAACAAAAAGGTGCAAAAATTAATAGGTGAGACTTTTTTAAGATGAGGGTACAACGAAAAAACACGATTATTTGGAGGAAAAAAGACTTGCAAGTTGCAACTGTTGGGATCATTAATAATTTAAAACCGTTATATAAGATAATAGAAGTAATCTTATCTGTTGGATTAAAATTAACACCAAAAAATGGGTTTGCTATTATGTATAGATTTTGGTTTATCGGAGGTCTTTCATTGTGACCATATATGGCTCAATGTAGCTATGTAATGGCTAAATGATGGTTGACATTATGTAAAAGTTTTATAAGTCGTAGATGGATTTTTTCTTTTTTAATAAACAACACATACCATTTCATACATCAGACCAAGAATCTTGGAATCCTGTTACAACAACAAAATGTCTCCTAAAACAAGTCACACCTACAACAAAAAGATTACACCAAGAGCACATTACGTTTGGAAATTTCCAAAAAAAGTAGCTAAAACAGAGACATTTGGAGGCATTACATGTTGTGTTCTTTGGAATTTCTTGCATTTCTTTCGAAGGAAAGTAAAAATCTAGAAATTGGAAGTAACATTTTTGGAAGGAAAGTTAAGATATTTGGAATAGGGAAACCAAAACTCGGGACAGTGAAAATCAAGAGCTAGATTTGGAGTTGGAATTGTCACTTTGATCATTACTTTTGTAATAGTCTGGTCTTAGTAAAACTAATCATTTCAATTTGTGGTGGTATCAGATTTCTTTATAGGGTAGGAATCGTCGCAGTAGAAAATGCATGGAAATTGTTTGTACATATTTTGGGGGAATAAAAAGGTAGATTTATAGAAATTATGCTTCTTATGCGCATCTTAATGATTCAATCCCATTCATGTGTTCTATAAATTAGTACTTCCAGACTACGTTCCCGTAAATTAATCATTTAAGTAGAATCAAACATATCAAAGTTTAAGCTTTGTCTAAACATAATATGTTTCTATCATAACTTACGTGATTTGCTTATATCATCCAAATAGGAAAACATACACTATTTGTCAACCTCGATCACATCGCAAATTTCAAAATTTTATATTATTATTCTAGACTCTAGAGAAAATGTCATTAGCTAGTAAGGAAAAAAAAAGAATAAATAACAATCAAGCAGTAGTAGCTGGAACATCATCAACACTATCATCAACACTATCAACAGGTGAAGAGGTTTTCTTCTTGCAGCAACAAGTGTTGTTTGGTTTACAATATCCTCCAGCAGGAAACCCTAACTGATGGCAAAGTCCATTGCAGTCGGGTTTAACAAAAGATCCACATACTCCAGGACACATCCGATCGTATATTTCAGGTCTTGCCTCTGAACCTGCGAATATTTATTACATTCATAGCCATTAACATACACATTATCGAATTCTTGGTAAAGAATTTCTTAAAAGTTAAATATATGAACAAGAAAACTTATTTTGATAATTGTAAAAGATTTACCAGAGATCAAAAGGATGAGAACAAGAGAAATCATCATGAGCGTATTCTTGTTTGCCATTGTATGTATATAGCTGTTATAGAATATTAGACCATAGAACCTACTCTATATATAGAGAGATATGTGTGTGTATGTGGTATATAATAAGCTTTTATCTCGGATCCTCAAATTGATTTTGAACTTCAATTTTCGAAAATCAGCGGTATTTAATTGTGTAAACCATCTTGCAAATTACCGGAATGTAGAAGAGATTTTTGGAAGGTAATAATTATTTATTTCTTTATGCGGGCTGATTCTGTCTTTTGAACTTTCGAAAGTAACGGTTCTGATTTCTCTTAACATCCTTTGTTTCGTTATCTCTTGTGAATCTTCATTTTGTATTCTCTTACTCCAAATATTCTTCTATCCAAGAACGTTCGTAATTCACATGTCATTAGTGTAGTTCCAAAAGTCAAACAATCAGAATTTTCTTATCTTGAAATAGGAATTGTTTCTTGATTATAATTTTTGGCTTATCGTACGGTCGTTACATTGCAACCATAGATGGCTTTTTTTTTTTTGATCAAATGCAACCATATATGGAAACCAGAACTCGGGACGAGTGAAAATCATTTAAAGTTTGGGACTGTCACTTCGATCATTTGGAGTTTGGGACTGTCACTTTGATCATTACTTTGTAAGAAACACTCTCGTCTTTTATAAAATCAAAATCAGATTTCTTAGGGATTGTTTGATCGTCTCAGTTATGCATCACTGGAGACTCCCACACGAATGTGTCTATGCCAACAAATTTAATAATCTTGAGAGTTTTCATATCTCTTAGTCGATCTGAAGAAATTATGATTCAGTCTCATCATACATGTGTTCCAAATTACTCTCACAGGTCTTGCTTGCTTCTGAACCTAAGCTATCAAAATTATTACATTTTATATAGCCCAAAAAAAACAACTTACACCATCATCATAAGTAGTTTAACTAACAAACATATATTAGAGAAGCTGAGCAATAATTTCAGAGTTGTCTACCGGCGGCATCAGCGACAAAGGGAATGTAAGGTGTTTTACCGACTAGGCATGACAGGACTCCATAGACAAAACACATAGAGCTGAACACGAACACACCCGTGTGCCCCCACATCATAGCCTTCATTCCAAACCCGCCTCCTTGACCCGGATCAAGAATCCGGGTCAGGAGCACCGGAACAGCCAGCAGCACATCCAGCGTCACGGCCTGCATAGCGTTGAACCTCACGTACCTACTGAGACTCGTGTTCCTCACCACCCCCAGGTACAGCCCGAAGAAGGCCACGAAGCTCGCGTACGGCACGGATCTGTACAGGTTCAGGATTGGGAACACTGGCTCCATCAGCAGTCCGAGCCTAGGGTACTGCGCGAACAAGAATCTCCCGTACTGCAGCGAGTTGAAGAACGGCAGCGCGTACGACGCGATTGCTATCACGCGCTCCGTCGCCGGCGTTGGGTTGTATAAGGCGCGTGTCGTCACGGCTCTCTTCCTTGAGAGGCGGGGGATGGAGACGGTGCTCGATCTAGGGGAGGAGAAGCTGTGGAGTAGTGGTCTGCTGCCTCTGGGATTTAGGGTTTGATGGAGAGAGATACACATAGACGCCATTTCTCTTTTTTCTAGGGATTTGGCGATGGAGCTAGGATGAGTCTGGCCGGACACTGGAGATTTTGGATTTGGACAACAACAACAAGAGCAAAACTAATACTCAAACGCTGTCGTTTTGACTTCTGTTTGTTGCTTATTGGGCCGACCTATCTATTAACAAGTCCAGATGTTTTCCTTCTTGCAGCAACATGTGTTTTTTTTTCTTTTTTTTTTTTTTTTTTTTTTTTTGACAACTGCAGCAAATTTGCTTTGGAAGCGGTAGCACATTGTTATCAAAATAAAGTAATAAACATAGAAATACCCTAGTAAGTATACCATTATTCGATCGACAAAAAAAAAAAATAGTATACCATTCATTATTTAAAACTCAAACCTGCTAACAAACACAATGTGATAAAAACTCAATCCATAGGCTAAACAAAAATAAAATTGCCGGTACAGAAAACTACATGCTGGATTTCCATCCTTGTGATCTCTGATCTGGAATCTTACCTTCGTTCACATAAGACATCGAGAATTAGAGATGTAATTCTTTCAGATTGAGATATTACCGGCAAAACTATCTTTATATTCAATAGATAATTAGTATTTAATCGGAGGACGTCAAAAGGAGTAAGCTTCTTAAGACCATCATCATCGGTAGTAACGATGAGGGTTACTCAAAATAATGTTTTTTGATTATTTTCTTTAAATATTATTATATATTTAAATAAAAATTCTGTAAAAAAGAAATTGGTCAATCATAAATTGTTATATTTCAAAGAACCGATGCTTCAGATGTTCAGTAGAAAAACGTTTTTCTCTCTTTGATTTACTTTATCATTATTTTTCAATTTTTAAGTGAGAGTATCGTTAAGAGTAACAACTAAAATCATGCTCTTAAGAGCGACCTCTCCCTTTCAGTCGAAATCAAAGTTAATATTGTAAAAATTATTGGCTAAAGTTAGTATCAATATTTTAATTATCTTTTTTTAAAAATATTTTTAGTTAATATTGTTTTTAATAATTTAATAATGTTTCCATTTTTTTAATATAATATTAGAGTCCAGTAATTCGGGTAGAATGATGTCAGTTCTTCCATTTGATTGTATTCATTTGAAGATTCTTTCATGGATGATTAGATATGGTCCTCCCTTCCCTCTTTTAGTTATTCCTAGTAACGAAGAATTTCAAAAGCCAAAAGAAAATTTTATTAAAAAATTACAGAATGCTACTAGCGTATAAAAAGAATCTGGGTTCAAAAGAAATGAAGTCTGTTGGCGCCGCCGTCTCCCATCCTTTGCAACCATTCCATATCGGCGTTCCAGATCTAAAATTTTGGGAACTGGACCACTTATGGACTATGCATATATTAGATCATTTTCGAGTAATGGGCCTATTTTATCGAAAGCCCATATTTGTATCTATCCATTTGCGTTTTTTTTTTGTAGATATTGGACGTGAACACAATCTGTTTTTCTCAATTGATGGGAGATTACTATTATTAATTTCCTCCTTGTTGGAGAGAACTTTCTTACTAATAATCTTCATAATGATTAAAGTTTATTATCAAATTAAAATTATGGTACAATTGTTGGTGGAAAATAACAGCTTATCGAATAAATCTTCAAAACTTATTTTTTCTCAGATAAATAGATGTAAAAGTCGTTCTGTAACTGTTTGTACTTACATTCCGGTTCCAAGGAATCGAGGCTATCCTAGCTTTCTCATGGGCCTATTTGGCACTCCCACACAGGCATATGGCAGTTTATTAGAGCTTCTCTTGACATGAGCTTAAGTTCGTATTGTCGAAGATCTTGTTACGTGGTGTGGCAAGGTGGTTTTATCTTGGACCCTTTTTCCGGCACTCAACTCTTGGGAACTCATTCTCAACCTATATGTTGCCTCTCTGTCCTAGTAATGGAAGACCTAGTATTGGCAATTGAAGCTTTGTGCAATATAACACTTTTTCCAAGTGTCCTTTCAGGTTCTTGGTCTTCAAGACTCTCGTCTTGTCCAGCGTGTGACCACCCTTTCCAGGGACTTTTGAAGCACGTACGGAATCCAAACACCACATTCATTCTTTTGCAACGTTTGCAGCAATGGTTATCAAGGTGGCTGACTATGTGGCAGTGGTCGGTCATCCTTCACCATGAGTGGCCTCATTTTGTGTGGCAACTCTTTACCTACAGGACTTGTTGTCCCCTTTGTTTATCTTGTCACTTTTATGGTTTCAAGTCAAGCTTTAAAGCTTGTTTGATATACGTCTTAAGATCATTATTTGTAGTTTATTTTGTCCTCCTGTGTAAGTTTATTGGTGTATTTAGCTCCTCTTCAAAAGACGCTTGTAAACCTTTAATCTAATATAGTGGAGTATTTGATAAAAAAAAAAAAATGAAGTCTGTTGGTTATTTGTCCTGGACTTCCGACAGTCTATACAAAGGGAAAAATAAAATAAAAAGATAAATATGACATTTTTCTAAGTTAATTTAACTTCACAAATGGCTTGTGATCCCTTTTTTAATATTAGTAGTAAAGCTACTAAGTTAAAATGTTTGTTTTTTCCTAGAGTATGTTTAGCACACTGCACACATTGTATACCATTTATATTATTCACATGAATGGTCGCACTTTACTCTCAGAATAACTACTGTTATCTATTCACATGGAACACCGTCGGTCGTCCTGAAAACATAAGAAAAAAGTTTAATTAAAAGATAGAAAATAAGTAACAATAATTCTATTTAAAAACTATCTCTTTACCCTTTGTTAAAGTTTTCGAAAGCTACAGTTGCCTCTTCCTTAATTGGAAAAGTGTAGACAACATTTTCGTCAATATTTTAGTTATCCTTTTATTTATATTTTTCCATATTTTCTAATCGGCAGAATGTATGATCTAAATTTAAAGGAAGCCTTTGCATTAATAGAATAGAGTTTTACATAGATTTTGGATGCGGTTTTGCCGTGGAGTTTGCTTTGGAAGCGTAGCACATTGTGAGAGATGGTCATTATCAAATTGTATGAATGGTGTACGTAATACATTTCGATAGAAACTTTCTTTCGACATCAAAAAACACTTTTCAGAATCACTAATGCCCAAGTAATTGAATGACTAAAAACATAGAAATAGTATACCATTCATTATTTGAAAACTCAATCATGCTAACAAACCAGTGTGATACCATAGGAGGCCTCTAAACCAAAATAAAATTGCCCTACAGAAACTACATACTGGATTTCCTTCCCTGTGATCTAGTCCACAGCATCACGGGAAATCACAATGCTACATGCAGCTCTCTTTAACGGTTTATAGGAGTGTGCATACGCTCAACGATCTTATCCACAGCATCACGGGACATCACAAGTGTATCGTGTAGCAGAATGCTGTAAACATTTAGCCCCTGCAAAGCGTTACGCAAACAAGGTTCAAGATTCGCTAACCCATTAGAGTCGAGGAACCGCAAGGTTTAAAATGTGATTATCTATATAACTTACTATTGATGGAATTATGTTGACATAGTGTAGATTCTGGGTGGCTAGCTTCAGCTTTTCATCAATAGGACCACCTTCTACAACAAGGACTTTCTTTGTCTTCTCCATCTGATTGTAATAATTCACAATGTTCCTCGTTTTATGCGTAGGAAATGGCAAATCATCAAACACGAGGAGCTGCATAAATTTCCTCAACCATCAGATATGATTAAGACCAGTTTAATAACAAAGGCACAGTAATGATGGACGATCAAGAGCACAAGTTATGATTAAGAAGAGAAAGAGACTGACTTTTCCTTCTGCGGCTCGAGCTGTCAATGCTATTTTCAGTCCAAGCCGTCGAAACTGCTTATTCATCTTTATCGCATGGCTTCTCGGTTTGGGTCCATGCATTACACAACCCCCTCGGAACTAATGGTTCAACACACTTTAATCAGAGAGCTAGCTATATTTGATGGCAAGAAGCCTTAAAATAAAATAAAATTAAAAAACTGATTTACCTGCGGACCACGCAGTGTACCATGTCTAGCTCGACCTGTACCCTTCTGATTCCATGGCTTTCTACCAGTTCCACTAACCTCACTCAATGTTTTGGTCAAATGAGTTCCCTACATATCAACCAACAAAGTGTCACACACTTACTGATTGCTTGCTTATATGACTAAATTAAGGCACTGTGAGATAACTGAATTAATTACTTGCTGGCGTTTAGCAAGCTGCCATCGCACGACATTGTGATGATATCTTTCCTTATTGGAACATCAAAGACATCACCTGCTAACACCATGAAACCCTTGTCCTCGTTCTGAAAATTTGTCACCGGAATGACCAAGTCTTGATATTGTCCTAAGGAAAGTATCAATACTAGAATCAGCTAATACATGTTCAAAAGTTTTAAAAAGAGAGAAGCAATAAGGAAAACATCATTGTTCAGAAATTTTAAACACGTCTCAAGCACAATCACAAAACAGAGAGAAACGCTGGCAACCAAACCTAAGTTAAACCTTCACGTAATAAGCTAAATAAGGCCTGGAACTCCTCTCAAAACATAAAGTAACTACATTTCTACAACATAAATTCCCATAAAGTGTACAAAATTCTCAGTAAAAGCATATGAAAGATAGAGTTATGGAATTAGCTTGAAAACGAAACATAGACGATACCTATGGTTTGGTCTGGTGTAAGCACAGTCTTTTCCGTAAGGAAATGTATCATCAGAAGGAAATGTATCATCAGGAGTCAAAATAGAAGTCGAGAGCTTTCGGTTGGAAAATAAAGCCATTCCATACTGCAATTGATTTAACAGAGATGAAACCAGACATCTAAAAAATAACGAAAAATTCTCAGGAAGATGACCACTCAAGTACTAACTAAGTAGATGACCTTGAGATCACTAGTAAGAGAAGATAAACCATTTCCAGATGTATTCACGGGCAAATCTGTTCGAAGGAGACAGAGAGAAACAATCAGAGATCAAGGAAACAAAAACATAAAAATCACATTTTGACACGAGAGAAGCTTAGAAAATGAGATAAGTACTTGGTGAAGAGCCTCGTCCTAGAGCTGTTAAAGATCCCAAAGAGCGAAAGATCCTTCTTGAGATTGAAGCTGCCATAATCTCCGATTTCAATTTGAAGAAATTTTTGAAAACCCTAGCTGCTCATCTACAACACGAAAACCCAATTTCTATCAAAAGGCTGATTCGAGCGATTAAGAAGCAAAAATCAAAACCAGTACACATGCATTTTCGAGAATAGAGATCTCAAGGAACACTCACCGGTCACAAGATAGATGGCGGCGACTGACGAGGTTCAGTCAAGGTTTACTCATGAGTTCTGAATCGGGTCATTTCGAGACGGGTCGGGTCTTATTTGGGTCATCAACTTTAAAATAGAGAATACATACATTCAAAAACTCCTAAACTAAAAAAAAATATTGAAGTATAATTTTGAGTTTAAGTATAATTTTTAGTTTAAGTATAAGTTATTCATTGAAAATTTTATTATATAAAACTTGGTTTTCAAAGTTACTCATTAATATGATCGTGACACTTGTCAATTGTATCGTTAGAGATTGACACGTGTCAATTCTAAATGTATTAAAATTTATAAAAATTCAAAACTTATCCTAAAAAGGATTTATATAAAAGTAAAAATAAAAAGGAAAACCTAAATTTATTTGATATTCTTTTTAAGAAAAAAAATTATTTCTATTCGGAATTTTATTTTCTTAAAAATGAGTAAAAGTTCATTTTTTCATGTCACATAATGAACTATAAATTTAATAATCTTAAATTTTAAAGTTTAAATCTTCTTACTACTCCTTACAAATATTGGGATTTGGCTAATGGGTCGATTTGTTGTGGTTCAATGTTGACAAAGAAAAACAAAATATTCAATCTTCCAACCACATCTTGAAGTATTTCACAAATGTAATTAATAAGATAAGCGACATGTTATTATTGATTATATTAAAATATGTATATTATATAATCATATTTCTTTTCTTGAAAAACGGAACGCAAGAAAGAACAAAGGCAAACCCGGAGTCTAGAAAAATATAAATAACATATGTTGTTTTGACAATTTGAAGTATTTAAACTGTTTATTAGTAAACTTGGGTAAACAATACTCTAAATTTTCAGATATATTGCGTATTATTGGACCAAACTCTACAATACCCTTGCAATCAAAAGTTTATTCATCAATACCCTTATGTTTTCTAAGTACCCTTTGACAAAGGTTGACCAACATATGGACCAACATATACCCCTAAAAACATGTGGACCCTATCAATTTTTCTCCACCAATCGGGTTCCTTCTCTCTCCCCTCTCTCTCCCAACCTCGTCCCCGCTCCCCCATTTTTGCTCCTCTCCCCCTTCCAATCGATACAAATCGAGTCCATAGAAATCGATTTGATTCCAAACGAAAGCAAAAGATTGGGATTGAAGCAAACAGCAAAGCAAAGCAGAAGATTCAAGTGATATTCTTACATTTATTTACCAATACAATTAGGGTTCTTGAGGTTCATCCTAAAGCAATTAGGATATATACCTTGAATGCTCATTCAATTTATTCTCATTTGTATTAGTGTCGAAATGGGTCGCATACTAAGTGGATTGTAACACTTCATTCGAACTGAATCGTAAAAATATTCCGAAATAAATAGTGATTTTGTGGAGTCGATGTAGTACAACTGGTAGACTAGGTATAACTGATACGGGTACAACTGGTAATAGTTTGGTACAACTTAAACGGGTACAACTGATACAATTTTGGTACAACTTGGTAATACTATTTACACGACAGAGGTTCCAATGTGAGTTTTTTATTTTATTTCAGGCACAATGAATAATAATCGTCGGATAATCATCGTTTTTGATTACGGGGGATATTATGCAACAAGGGAAAATGAACTAAGATGGATTTCAAGAGAAAAAGTTCATCAATCTCTTAGAATGGAGACATCTATTGAAGAGGTCAGTTATTCTGCATTGGTGCAGAAAATATGCAGAAAGGCGAAGGTTGATGAAACTATGACTGAGCTGAAATTGAGTTACGTTCCCGAATCAGTGCTTCCTAAGAGACCGATACACATACATGATGATGATGATCTGATGTGTTATTTGGAAATGAATCCAGATCAATTCCAAGTTTTGCATGTGGAAGTCGTGAATGATGTTGAAATAAATCAGGGGGATGAGCAAAGTCGAGGGACTGTAGGTTGTTCACTTAATGAGGAGTTGATTTCAAGTAGAGGAGTTGATTCTAATGAGCCGTCTGAACGTTTTGAGATGATGGAGAATAGTGATGGGAACATGGTTCTTTATCAAGAACAGTCTGAAGAACGAGCAATAGCATATAACTGTGATATGATTGAAGGTTCTGAGGTCACACCAGTTGTAAATCGTGAATGGGAAGATGGTTTGGATTTGACTTTACGTCAAGAATTTGAAAGCAAGCAAGCAGTTAAAGATTTAGTTGAAAAAGCTGCACACAAGAACTGTTTTGAGTTTGTTATTGTGAAGTCGGATACTATGTTGTTTGTGGTTAAATGCTGTGAATTTAAAAGGGGTTGCAAGTGGTCTTTACGAGCTGCGAGGAATGGGAATTCAAACAGTTTCTCGGTCAGAACTTACAACAAGACGCATACGTGCTTGAGGTCAGATACAAGTACAATGAGGAGAAAAAGGAGAGGCACACCACATTTAGTTGCATCAGTTTTGCGTGAAGATTACCCATGTTTGATAGACACTCCAACTCCCAAAAATCTCATCCCTTTGGTTCAATCAAGAGTTGGTGTTAAAGTGTCTTACTCGACCGCAAATAGAGGAAAAAAACTAGCTGCATATGATCTTCGCGGTACTCCAGAGGATAGTTTTAAGTTGGTGCATTGTTATATGCACATGCTGCAGACAATGAACCCAGGTACAATTTCATTTGTTGAATTGGATGAAGCACAGAGGTTTAAGTACTTGTTCTTCGCCTTGGGAGCGTGCATTGAAGGCTTCAAAGCTATGAGAAAGGTGATCATTGTTGATGCAACAAGTATTAAAAATGTCTATGGTGGAGTACTAATCGTGGCTACAGCTCAAGATCCGGATCATCACCATTATCCGATTGCATTTGGTGTAGTTGATGGTGAGAAAGATACAAGTTGGACCTGGTTTTTCAGCAAATTGAAATCAGTTGTACCAGATTGTCCTGACTTGGTCTTCTGTTCAGATAGAAATCAAAGCCTAATCAAGTCAATAAATACGGTGTACCCGTTATCTCATCATGGGTATTGTATTTATCATTTGTCCCAGAATGTTAAATTGAGCTGCAAAAACGTGAACAGGGATTTAGTTGCGACGAAGTTCATGGAATGTGCTAAGGCTTACACAGAGCCTGAGTTTGAGAAACTCTATGCTGATTTTATCAGAAGGTATCCAGCTGCAAGTACTTATCTTGATAATCATGTAGGACAGAACAAATGGGCTCGATGTTATTTTCCAGGAGCTAGATACAACATAGACACCACTAATACGGTTGAATCTATCAATGGTGTCTTTCGATTTGCAAGGGCATACCCGTTATTACCAATGATTGATGCGATTGTTAGTAAAGTGGCTGAATGGTTTAACAAATACAGGAAGATATCCTTAGAGACTCCAAAAGAGCAGAAACTAGTCCCTTTTGTTGAGACACTGATGCACACAAGGTGTTCTGAAGCAAAGCTCTTACCAGTGACTGAACTAAACAGCTATTTTCTGGAATACAGCGTGACTGGAGTTGATGGTAGTAGTTATGTGGTTGATCTGAGAAGGAAAACGTGCTACTGTAAACAATTTGATATTGACAGATATCCGTGTGTGCATGCAATTGCTGCTGCGATGGAAGCAGCAAGGAACGCTGGTAATGAGATCCAACTGCATGACTTGTGCAGTAAGTACTATTGGATGGAGAAGTGGACATTGGGGTATTCGAGGACGATATATCCAGTTCCTATCATGTCTATGTGGATGGTCCCTGACGATGTACGTGCTAAGATTGTTCTTCCTAAGTTTTATGTCACAAAAAGAGGAAGAAAACCAACAAAAAGGATTCCATCAGCCGGAGAACATGGACGCAGGAAGAAGAAGAAAAATTCGAGTAGGAGCTGGTTTGATAGTGAGGGTTCTCGGACTTAGTTTCTTATTTGGAGAACTTAGTAAAACTTGTTTTTTCCTCGGTACAACTATTGTCATTTGTGTGTGTTTGTTTTTGTGGATTATCTTGATAGACATGTTTGCTTATCTTTATGGGAAAACTTATTTCAGTTAAATTGTGATTATCTTCCTTAGGTTAGTTGAAAAAAATAATTATATATATTATTTATAATTAAAAATTGTAATTAAAATTTTATACTTAAAAATAATTAAAAAAATCAAAATAACATAGTTATTATTTATAAATTTTCAAATAAAAATAAATATGATATTTGTTAACAACAAAAATATTATATAACTAATTGAAAGAAAGAATTGTCATAACAATTTTCATCATATTCAAGGTTTACCATGAAACACCATATACTTTAAGGGTTCATATGTGGTTTACAACCACATATAATTACAAAAGTTTAGGAAATTATCTTTTCAAACATATGATCGCATGAACATGTGTAAATGTATCTCAATTAACCGTAAACCATGTGTGCAACTAAAATTATTGGGTTTTGACATGGTATAACTAAAAACAATAAAAAATTCGGAATTGTACAACTTGTCAAGATCGGTACAATCTGAAAACTTGGAACAACTAGTGCATTTTGGCGGCTACACATGTGTAAATTGGCGGCTACACATGTGTAAATTGGCGGCTACACGTGTTTTTTATGTGTCCCAAACAAAATTTCAATTTTTGAAAAATTAAAATTGAAGCCAAGTATGCTAGGGCGGGTTTGCGATTTCTGGGTCAAAAAAAAAATCATTTCTCTCCCTCTCTTGCGATTTCTGGGTTCCTACAAAAAAAATCATTTTCTCTCCCTATCTTGCGATTTCTGGGTTCCTCTCCAATCTTGAAATGAGCTACGATTCTGGAGCATCGAGGACCTCATGTGGCAATTCCTCTAATCGAGTAAGGTTTCCAGGCATCCAAAAAAAATGTCATTGTGGTTCGGCATTAGTTGAGATAATCTCTCACTCGATCTCAAACCCTTGTCGTCGCTACTACCGTTGTGCGTATGCAGCACAAAGAAAGGTAAATATATTCTAATATTCGTTGATAATCATGTACATTTATTTACTAATTTCTGTATTATATGTAGCTTGTCAACGACACACATGTATTTAAATGGGTGGATGAGGCATTGGTTGATGAAGTACAACAATTAGATTTTCAAGTGGGTGTCCTCGAAGAAGAAGTTAGACAGCTGAAGATGGATAGGAGCAGAGATATGAAGAAAATTAAGCAGATCTGTTTTCTCGTTTTTTTTGGATGTCTTCTTGTGGTATGTCTCGGAAGATGGTACAACTAAGTAGAACTTGTTCTTGGAAGATGGTACAACTACGTAGTAATAGTACAACTAATTAGAACTTGTTCTTGGAAGATGGTACAACTACGTAGTAATAGTACAACTAAGTAAAACTTGTTCTTTGTAATGGTATAACTAAGGATCGTTTGTCTGGTTCCATTTGACGATTGCCGGTAATTTGTCTTGTTCTTGTGTGTTATTTTGTCTGCTTAAACACACAAAGAGTTCACATACTGCCGTTATTTTGTCTACTTAAACACACAAAGAGTTCACATACTGACTTTAACATTCCAACCAAGTTGTACTTAAAAACATAGAGTTGTACTTAAAAAAACAGAGTTGTACCTAGTTAAACATTCCGAGTACTTAACAAAAAACATAAAAACAACCAAAGAGTTCACATACTGACTCATACAAGATTACATGCTCATTACTTTTTGGAGGGCTTCTGCCTTGTTATAATAGGACTCCTTACGACAATAGAAGGTCCTGTCCCCTTCTTACTTATAATCTTCACCTTTGTACCAAGTTGTTCTCCACTGGATCCTTCTCTTGTTCTCTTTTTTCTCTCGTATCTCACTAGATCCTTCTCCACTGGATCCTTCTCCATTGGATCCTTCTCTATTGGATCCTTCTCCCTCTCGGCCTTCTCCCTCTCGGCCTTCTCCCTCTCGGCCTTCTCCCTCTCGGCCTTCTCCTTCTCGGCCTTCTCCCTCTCGGCTTTCTCCCTCTCAGCCTTCTCCTTCTCCGCCTTCTCCTTTTCAGCCTTCTCCTTTTCGGCTTACTCCTTTTCAGCCTTCTCCTTTTCGGCTTACTCCCTCTCGGCCTTCTCCTTCTCGGCCTTCTCCTTCCCGGCCTTCTCCTTCTCGGCCTTCTCCTCCTCTATAGCCTTCTCCTTCTCGGCCTTCTCCCTCTCGACCTTCTCCTTCTCGGCATCCTCCTCCTCTATAGCCTCATTTGCACCAACTCCGTCACACTCATTTGCACCAAATTCCTCGCTTGGAAAAACTCCTTCTCCATTTCTTTCCCAGTTCACATATGTTTCCACCGATTTGATCATAGCATCCATGTCATCAAATTTTTCGTTGATTTCCTTAAACCCCTTCTTCACCAGATCTTCTAGCTGACTCAAGCTAGCTCTTAGCTGAATCAAGCTACCTCCTACCATATCATTCTCCGAATTCGCATCATCCTTAGCCACATCATTCGGATCCACATCATCCGGATCCACATTCTCAATCACCGGATTTGCCTCAAATGATCGGGCGGCCACATCTAGGTTGTGAAGCTCTTCAAACCAAATTGACTTGTGCTTTTCAATTAAACGTTTGCTCCAACCATCAGCAACTGGATCATCCGCATCATCACAGCCACCATCCTCATCTATGATCATGGCTAAAAGGCGTGCCTCCCGAGGAGTTGGAGTTAACATACTATCAATCTCCTGTCAAAATAAACAAACATAACATACTATCAATCTCCTATCAACCAAAGTTACATAAATAATGAATCTGATAAGTAATTTACATAAATAATGAATATGAATAACTAACCTTAGTTGTACCAAGTTGGTCATATATTTCTTTCAAAGAAAAACCTTTCTTCTTACTTGCTTTAAACTTCATCTTGCACATCCGAGGACAGTTACGGTGTGCATGTGAATCAGAAACGTCTTCTTGAACTGTGGGTGCCCTAAGAACCAATCCAACTCCTCTTCCTTAAGATGACCGCCTAATAAGTTTACCGCCTCTGAAATATAACACTTTCCAGACATCTTGAAAGGCTTCGTATACTGGGAGTAATCAAAGTACATACTCAAAGGTTGCATTACATCGGATTCATCCTCAGATTCCTGCAAGACACATATCTAGTTATACCAAGTTTTTCTAAGTTATACCCTTTCTAAGTTATACCAAGTTATACAGTTATACTTTTTAGAACGAATTCTTATACGGTTATACCAATATAGGGAGAGATACTTACCGATGAATCCTTATCATTTGACTTCTCAATTGAGTCCGTTTTATCGGAATCACGTTCTGATTCATCTCCACGAGTTGCTTCTTCTTCGAGATCTGCTGGGGGATTCGATTTTTCCACATAGCTTGGGTTCTTTGTACGAACCATTATGATTCTTCCACACATGCACACAAAAAACAACAACTGATTTCAACTTCAACTTCCACAAACCAAATTGAACATAATCTGATGAAACAAACGTTTTGAGGACTTTGTTTCATCAGAATTGAACATAATCTGATGAAACAGACGTTTGATCCAAGCTTTTCCACAAACCAAATTGAACATAAAACAAACGCCCCAAAATATGATGACTTTCAACGTTCTGAGGAATCAACACATGAAAAAAATCGACAAAACCCCAAAATTGAAAACCAAATTATCGAAAATCGAAACCCATATTGCCCGATTTTGAAAAACAAATAACCCAAATTCGAAAAACCCCAACCTATTTCAACTTACCCAGAATCGAGTTATCCTTAGTTGCACTTGAGGGAGAAGAATAATTAACGGGAATTGAACGAGGGAGAGTGGAGTCGTGAATGAAGGAATTCGAAAAGTTGGGTAGTTAAAGGAGAGATCCGATTTCAACTAGATTGTCCGAATTTTGTGGGTTTGGGTGGGTATAAGGTGGTTGGATCTGTAAATAACAGAAATGATATAGGTTTATTTGTCTTTAACCACATTTTTGATTTTAAAAAAAAAAAATAAATAATTTGTTATTTTCGCAGGGGGATATGAGAATAAACTTTTGATTGCAAGGGTATACTAGATTTTGGTCCCGTATTATTGAATAATTTAGACTAAATTAGATATTAAAATTTTGAGTTTTGTGAACTTCGGGTAATCCGAATCCGAACCCAAAATACCCAAACCGAATCCAATCCAAACCCAAAGTCTAGAAATACCCGAACGGGTCCTATACCTCTAAACCCAAAAACCCAAAACCGATCCGAACCCGAATGTCCAGGCCTACATATACTTCACACTACACCAGTATTTTGATTATGGATCAGACCTTTTAAATATGTTGTTTTGTATATTTTGCTAAATGTTTTCATTCTTTGTTTGTAAGATAAGTATAAACTTATGGATAAATTATAGAATCAAGCATGTTTTCAAAAATTCTTATGGATTTGGAACTTATAGTTTGTACTTACGTTTTTGGGTATAATTTTTTTTGTTATGGAATGATGATTTTACCTTTCTTTAGAACTACAAGAAACCTCAAATTTTATCTTTTTTGTTTCTATCCATTCTGCGATGAAGCAGGCTGATATAGGTTTGTAAACTCTTTCAATTAGAGAAACACAAATTTAGAGTCAAGTCATTAGAATTAAAATGTTGTTAGGTTGTTGGTTTATTGTTTATTGATATTTGGACATTGGTTTATCGTTGGTTATTATTTTATTGGTTTACTCATGTATTAGTAAGTATGAGATCAGTACTAGTTAATTATTATGTTGAATCCGGTCCCGGCAAAGATTATCCCCTAAAAAAATAATAATAAACTAGTGATCTCATACTCACTAACCATCTAACCACATTCAAACCATACCGCGGAAATAATTAAACAATATCATTAACCAAATAAACCAATAATCATATGTCTATAAACTTTAAATCAAACATTCAGCAAACAACATGAATCAAATAACCAGCAACCTAAAGCGACGTGGATGTAGTACCCATATTTTATTTTTTTATTGATTGAGTATATGTTCATTTAAAAAAATTTGAATTTCATCGTATGCAAGAAATAATCACAAATTTTATTAATTAAATATATTATATAATAATTCAAAAAAAAGAGAGAGAATCATATATTTTAAATTTTTGCAAGTGGAGAATCAAAATAAAAATAAGTTCAACTTTCTTTTCAAGAAGATTTAGGATTGGCCTCTTGATCAAACCCCACTTGGTTATGGTGGGAATTTTAGTCGTTTAAGATATCCATATCCCTGTCATAGCATTATGATATGACTTACAAGGTACAACTATAAACTTTAAAGTCACGGGCAAAATATAAACAACACTTTATGCCATGTGGACTCACACTCTCCCATATTCACGTGCATTTACGTACACACACATGAGCATAGTTCCACATATTACATTTGGAAAATATGTCAGCAAATATTCCTGCAAATTGCATCTACCAAGTAGACTATTCCTTAGAGACACCAGATGTGATCAATCGTGCCCATTTCAAGCCCAACTCATTTTTTTTTTGGGCCAAAGGACGTCATCAAGTTAATTCAGAATGTCTTTAAGACTTGCGCGATAAAACACACTAAAGTACGAGTCATAACACAAGATCCCAACATAATGGGCACGATTGTCTGGAAGGCTCTTTGGCCGACCCGCCTGTCCAACCACATCAACTGCTTGTCCTACCCGCACTGGCACTGACAGTGGCTTCAGGTTTTCGTCCACTGTCAACATCATCCTTGGCTACATTTTTTAGAAAACAAAATTAGAATCAAAATCAATCATATCAACTTACTTCAACAGATCAAAATAACAAGAGGGAGGCAACAGTGGGACTAAGTTTCACTCACTTGCATCGCCAAAACGAGGAAGTATAGAACATAATGGTATTTCCCGAGTACGATTGGCTTCATGTCAAGGCATGCATGCAAGAGTGCCACTATACCAGCAAGTGCGGTTCTGCATGAACAAGGTTCACATGAGCCAAGTAACGAATGATTCACATAACAAAGCTTAATAAATCCAACTATCAAAAATGCTCTACTTATAGTGGCAACAGAGAGAATGATCATCAAACTCACGGCGATAGCAAGAACCGTTCAGAGTGGAAGGGGCTGAGTGTTAAGAGACCCTTTCCCATGTGCACCAGCCCTTGAGCAATACGCACCTGCATCACACGTTACCAAGTGAGTGCAATGATTCCAGCAAGAACAACAGTTTTACAGGAACACATTACACAGAAGAGAAGACTGGCGTCTTTGTAATAATAGCTGGAGAGGTCCCGAAGCATCCCGGCTATCCTTGCGTTATTAGTTCCAGCGCCAATCAGTCTCATTGATATAATTGCTGCCTGTAGGAGTTAGAAGAAAGATAAGATCAGTCCCCTCTCAATACTACTCAATTAAATAACTACTGGACAGACAGTGAAGCGAAATGATACTTACCATGGCAACTTCCGAATCTGTGTCATGACTAAACCGGCTCAAGGTGTCCATTACCGTCACCTAGAATTGTGGGGAAAATTAAGAAAAAACCAGCATTAACTCTCTATACAACAGCCAGCAATATTATTATGTAAGCAGGTGAAGTAAAACTAGATTTACAAAAGTAAGTATTCACCTTTGGATTTGATATGCATAGGAGACCAAGGGCCAAAGGCACAGCTCGACGAATGTTTTGTTCTCCATATTGTAACATCCGCTCCAAAGAACGGATCTCCGTATCAATGCCCAGTTCTTCAGACATAACAACCATTGCTAATCCAAGCACAGCTGGACCCTGGTGGATGTCACCTTTCTCAAGATGCTCCCCACACTGAGCAAGAAGATCTTGGACCTGAAACATATAAGAAGGAGTCAACAACTACACTAAATGCAATAAATTGTGTCAAATAACCACCAGCATAACAAATTAAATACCTTTAGGACATTCCCAGTTCCAGCATAAGCACAGGAAAGAAGTGTCATATCACAATACTTTCTAATCTTCTCATTGAACGTCTTTGAAACTTCAGCTGTAGCCTCTACACTATCCTGGTAGATAATGGAACAAGCTGATGTTGAGCAACGCAAATAATGACTATGGATAAAGAGGTAGATTAAAGTACAACACATAGCCAACCTGTTTGCCCAGGTATAGAAGTCCAAGACCAAGTGGCAAGAAACGAGTGAGGGCGTCTCCCAGTTCTGCCTCACTTCGATCCATCAAAGCAAATATAATAGACTGTGCCACCTCTTCGTTACAGGAACCAACATAGATCATTCCCAAAGAAAGTGAAGCAAATGCAATCACATCGAGAGGCGCTTCCGCATCATTCAGTATCGGCGACAATTTGCTTCTAATCTGTAAGAAACAGTGCACATGTTCATGCCTCCTGAACACCTAAAACATGCAACTAATAATATAGGAAAGAAAACAACATGTCTTGACCTGCTCATTTTGGGAACCTGCATATGAAATTCCAAGACCCATGATAGCACCAATTCTGACAGATGAATCCTCTTTGTCTATATAATCTCCAAGAAGTGCCAATGCCTGAGAAATAAAGCTGAGTGAGATGGAAGAGTGGCTGACAATATTAACACATATGGTTCCCGCAATATAAAACATAACATCAACTCACAGGATCACAGTTCTTAATGCCACAATTTACAACCCCAACACCCAGAAGTGCTCCAGCAATGATAGGATTATCATTACTATGGAAATATTTGTCGAGTTGGGAAAGTCCGGAGTCCACATCCCACAGTTGAATCATACCCTATCATAAGGGAAACAACAAGATCTGGTTACAATTTCTACCTCCATGATCTGAACACAGCAAATAAATTCGTCAAATAAGAAAAAAAGTATACCAGACTAGCAGCTGCACTAGTCTTGCCATGTTCTTTATTTTTGAAGAGCCAATTTCCAGAAGATCCGATGGTCGAGTCTGAAGGTACTGTCATTAGTTTGTCCTGCGATTAAAAAATATATATATTAAGAAGTCATGTCTTCCACTAGATCTATTTTATTGCAATCTGCAACAATACCTGACCAAAACCAGCATTTACAAATGCATTGACAAATGTAGCAGCCAAATTCTGTGTAGCAGAATCCACGCTTGCACCAGAGCTGGCCCTGCCGTCAACCAAGTGAGCCTACAAAATTCAAAAGGGTAGGTTAAAGGCTGAGGAAAACATAATATTTGCAACTGAATAAACGAGTAGCAGGCCTAACATCCATTCAAACTGATTTACCTTGTAGATGTCTTCAGGTGTTTTGGCCTCCATGACCTCAATATCCCTTGCAAGAGTCAGATATCCTTCACTCAACTTAGTGTTGTTAACAATATCTTGCAAGGCTTCTCGGTCATCATCATCTGCAACCATCTCATCGTCAAGGTCAAAGGTTATACCCTGCAAGGAGGCATACGAAGATAAAAGAAGTATAAGAAAGTATGTCAGTCGGGTATTGTGTCTCCATATGCACGGAAATTTTAACCAGTGATGCAGTAGTTAATCAATGCCTGCCTTAGAATGAGGCCAATGTGGCTGAAGATGAGGTCTTCCCAGACAAACAATACAAAGTTGGACTAAAAATAGAGAGACGACTAGTAACTAGCCCTACATTGATGGCTAATCAAGAAACAGATTCAAATTCCCTCGATAACAACAACAAAGAGTTTTCTCATTATCTATCTATTAACTTTTTATGTAACGGCCGGAGAGTATAATACAATCGAACAATAGCACAACCAACTCTTGAAGCAAATAGGAGTAAAGATCCAAAACCAAAACATACTTACAGAAAGAGAAGGAATGAGATGTAAAAGTTAAATGTAGTGAAGTAGAGATAGTTAAAAGGACTTACATGACGAGCAATCATGTAGCAGAACTGTTTCTTCCTTAGCAGATTAGCACATGAAGTAAATACTTGTTTAACATACTGCAGTACAGAAATATATATTGTGGAGCACATTAAACATCAAAAAAAGTTCACACAAATACTCAAAATACTTGACACAGAGGATTGATTTTTCCAGCAGCTACACACGCAGAAAGAGTAAAATAATACTACGTTCTATAGGAAGATTAAAGTTCTACCTGCGTGTTATCAAGAAATAACGCAATCTGCAGAGCGTTTGGATATTCTTCAAACTTCATGTAAATCATGTAGGAGATATCATGTCCAAAAAATCAAATATATAAGACGTCAAAAGAGACACTTTTGTGAGCAATATAGACAAAGCTCATCACTTGTTCCTACATGACGGATCTAAGAAAATCAGTAAAATAACAATATGACTGGTCTAAAACCACAAATAAGAGTGGAGAAGAATAAAATAAAGATGTTGAAAGTACTTCGCTGCACTTGTGAGATAGTTGCATGTCCTCTTAAAATTTGTTTTGTCTACATGCTCAAGTAAGAGATTAAGAGCCTCAAATTCCATTAAAAGGTCAACAGCTTCGGTTTCTGCATAATGCTGCAAGGAGTAAAAGGAAATCACTTAGACAGAAATAAACCTGAAAGGTCTAGTAGTGTCAAGCCTGTTAATTATATCTATGCACGACAAGGGACAGAGAAACAAGAAATATAACAATCGTTAGGAATTCACCTTCATGTGAAAAGCAACAATTTGCTGCACAAGCTCCATCAAATCGTCAATAGGGGCCTCCTCTCTCTGAAATAATGAACAGGTAGATAACCATGACTTAATAACCTTTCTCAATATTGAATAAGACAGACACATACGCATTCCTTAAAACTCCAACCATGGGCAAAAGACCGAGGAAGAGAAACTGAATAGTCAAAGACAAAATGGAGATTTGATTTCTAACCTGACGCTTTGTATACTCTTGCCCAATCTCTCCAGCAAGATTCCTGACATATTCGTGACCCCACGATCCAGTGTCACCCTCAATTCCAATTAACCTATAACCTAAGCTTTCCTGGAATAATATTGTAAAAGAAAGTGTATATCAGTACAAAATATGCCTCAAAAATACAAATAAAAAAACCAGAACAGCTGTATTAAGGCAGAACAGAGAGGAGATGAGAGCAGAAAGAAATGCAAAGGAAGCCAGAGGCATATAAAGATGGGACAAATAGGTTTAAAGAAACCCCTTTTTTTTCCTTGCAACAAATTTCTAGGTGGATTCCAATTCACCTGCTTATGAATGTGTCACAACTCACAACCAAAGCCAATAATAAAAAAAAAGAGATGCTAAGGGAGGGAGAGAAAGAGAGAACTTCTCAACACTTAAAAACACTGAGAGAATCAGACCTGGAGATCGTTGTATGATGCAGCATGATCTTCTGGATTTCTCTCAATCGTACTAGCATACCTACAAAGTTCCAGAACGAGATAGACATAAATAGCATAAACGTGAAAGATCAAGCCTTCACTGAGAAAGAAAGAAAGAGAGAGAGAAGAAACCTATCATTCGTTAATTGGCTGAGAATAAAAGTCTTACTAGAACCAGACATCCGCCTTCTTCCAGATTTAGGTTTCAATTTGGTACTTTTTTTGTCAAAAATCTTGTACTGATCATCCCCCATTTGGCAGCCTCAGAAGAACCCTCAGAAGAACCCTCCGAAGCCATTTCAATAGAATAAAAGTCATAAAATAAATGCTGGGGATGTTTCTTACAAGAGTATGGCTTATCTCTTTTCCGCGAGCCTGCAACTGTCATTAACATGACCTCAGTTGATACCCATATAATTCCTTTATTTCCAATGTCTTCACCGTTGCTGGATTTGCACCTGACCACAATCTCTCCGTCCTCGTTCTTGATATAATCCAACATAACGACTTCATGTTCACCTTCATATTCATAAGGATTGTCCACATCAGAAGATTTATCCAAAGCAGCTTTGTAGGTTCCTTCCTCCAATTCCCGAAAAGGGTTAGCCTAGCAGCCACGGGATGTGTTTGCAGACGTACTAACGACTCTTCTAACGTATCATACTTGAAGGCATCTGTTATGCGGTATCTTTTCTCATCATTAAGAAGCTTCCTCTCCTTTCGGCAATCAAAATCACCCTGTCTGCCTTGTCCTATACCACGCTCCGCAGGATTGGCTATGGGTATGCCTTGAGATTCATGTCTGATTGTAAGTTTGTTTATCTGCCTCTTGGCACACATACAAGAGGCTTATACTCAGCCATTTGACCACGGAGAACGGCTGTGATGCTGATCAAATCACATAGTGAAAAATCCCAGCAGAGATGATGATTAAACTGATTACGTATCCACCCGGAAACACTAAATATTCTGTCGGAAGTTGACACAAACGAAGCATAGGTTCCCTTCTTCAGAGGCCATAACAGATGCATCATTCCATGATTAGCCGTTAGGGTAAAATCGTCACCTACCCTTTCCGCTGAAATCATTAAGTCAGCTCTTTCTGGATCAAGACAAGTTTTTGCATCCTCAAGGGTAATAGAAGCTTTTCCTTTTGCGTCCAACTCAGTTCTCAATTCAGAGGAGAGGTTAGCACGAGTTACAGACCTTCTCGGTGAGGGTATCTGGTCGTCTTTACCATCTTTATTATCCAAATCGAAATCTTCCGAGTCGTCAGATAAATCTGAATCATGTAGTATGTTCCGTTTACGACGGCGCTTCCCCATGCCAGTGAAGTGTTGGTGGATCTTCAAGAAGACCAAAAAACAAAGCATCACATCAGTATGCAAACACAACAACTTCAAAGCTAAGCTACTATGTACGTGTTATAAGTGTGTAGAACCAAAGCACAAAGTTCGAATGCTTGTTATCACAATATGTTAACCTAGAAGTCAGAATTTAAAGCCAAAAGAAGCTCTACTCAAGCTGCATTGAGATCATAATAACATCACCAGTGTTCACAGAATTTTAGTAAGACTGTAACCATACCATCGGAACATCGTAGTACAGAAGCTTCATCACTATGGTCCGCTGTAACAGAAGCAAAAAAGTGGTAGTGTAAGTAATCAGCAATTTGGAAACTGACGTAAATGGAGAAATCCTGAAGGGCAGTGTGACAATATTCATTACCTTTTCTGGGATTTTGCCGAGAGTTTCCATCATTTGAACAAGTGTACGAACCAATTTGCAAGCTGCGACCCTGATATTCAGTACAAACATAAGAATAATAAACATTTTACAGAAGACGAAACCAGATAGAGCTCAAAGTAGAAAAGAGATATATCTCAAACAACGCACTTCACTTGATATCGGGTAGAGTCAGCAGTGGAGGTAAATGCTCCTTGATGTATGTTATCTCCAGTACGATTGATATTCATCATGACATGTTGGCTGCAAGAATCAGAATAGCTGAAAGAAACTGCAACAACACAGACTCTTGATCAGATCTACAATGAACAGTGTAAAAAGAGGTAGGTAGGTATCAAATCATATCCAGCAAGGAACCACACTTATATCATGCAAATCATTCATTACTAGCCAGAACTTACAAGTGTACTCGTCAATGATGGGACCATCTACTGTTTCACATATACAGAACACGAGCTTCTCCAGATATTTCCTGTGAAGGGCATCGTAGACTCCTAGAATCCATGGTAAGAAACAAAATCCATAGGCATCAAGTAGTGTTAGAATTGAAACGAAGGCGTTGAATCCCAAAATCAGTAGTGTTAGAAAACCTTTATCCATCAAGTCAATTAACTCGCGGGATTCAGAATCCATAGGCATTAACTTCTTAATCTGCATATCTACAACAAAAGCGGAAGCCACTTGATAAGTTTCTCTAGTCTCTATATACAGAAATTGAAAAACTAACTGGAATTCTTAAGATCCGAGAGAGAGAGAGAGAGCTCCAGATTTAGCGACTCACCAGGAACCGATTTATCGATGAAATACTTGGCAGGAAAGAGGCCTCTGTTGTAACTGATGTTGAAGATAGCAATACGGAGCAAGCTCATCGTCTATTTCAACAACAACAACAACAAAAAAACGAAGACGCGCGTCAGTGTATCGATCGAATCAACCATTTTCTCAGTGATACCCGAAGAAGAGAGTCGTCGCAGTAGTCAGAATCAACCATTTTCTCTGCTTTCTTGAACTCCTGAAGCACACCCATTTTCTCGCCGTCGCAGTAATCGGAGAAAATTTGAAAGAGAGCGAGTGTCTGTACTGTAGGGTGAAAGCAGAAGATATTTATGGGTTATGGGTTAATGTTGGTATTTGGTGATTATAGTAAGGGTACTATCGACCAATTACCTAACGTCAGATACATTTATGGATAACGTTGGTATTTGACGATTATAGTAGGGGTAATATCGACTAAATGTTATTATATAGACCAACATTGAACGAGCGCTACCAAAAAGTTTGTTTCACGCAGTGGATCCTACCCCTATCTTTAATTTCTCTTACTAAATTTGTTTTTGATAATCTTAGTTTTAATGCAAAAATGATTAAGTGGTGTTGTCCAATCACATCTTAAAATCATTTGAACCATTTATAATAGGTCTGGTCATTCGGGTATCCGTTCGGGTTCAGATCGGGTATTTCGGATTTTTTGGTTTAGAATTATAGGACTCGTTCGAGTATTTTTATACTTCGGGTTCGGATCAGGTACGGTTCGGGTATTTCGGATTTGAATTCAGATTATCCGAAGTTCACAAAACTCAAAATTTTAATATCTAATTTAGTCTAAGTTATTCAATAATACGCAATATATCTGAAAATTTAGAGTATTTTTTACCCAAATTTACTAATAAACAGTTTAAATACTTCAAATTATCAAAAATATCTAAACAGTATATATATATATATATATATATATATATATATATATATATTTGCATGTCCTATGAACTCAAACAGGTCGAACGCCGGCATACTTTATACACCCACAAATTTTATACAATAATTTTTTAGACATGCGTATAACTTTCACGTGTAAGCACTTTCAGAGGTCCAAAATAACTTGCAGCACAAATGACATCGAAGGAGCATATAATATTTTTGGTTTTGAACTCGTTTTTCTAGGTTTGTTTCTTTATTCCGTAGCTTTGAATTTGTTCCAATTGAAAATGTGGTCGTTGTTTTGTAAACAAAGATGTGATCTTTTTAATACAGTATATATGTCACGAAAATGTGTTTTAATAAATCTCGTATTTGGTGGCTCGTGGTGGAGTTTTTTCTCGGGGTTCAGTCGTCTAATCGAAGATGCGGTTTGTGGCGGAAATCGGCTGGGAGTCAGGAGAGATGAGTTGCGTTGTCACGGTGATTAACTGTGGAGTTTGACAGCTTCTAGGCTCTCGTGGATTTCCAGGATGTGAATGGTGAATTAAACCACCACCATCTACAAACCGCCACGATTCTTACTTCCACCGGACCGGATTAAAAAATTGTTATCTAAAGGAAGCGGTGGTCGCCAGAGCTAGAAGGAAAGTGTTCGATCAACGTACAACTTTTTATCGTTAAGTAAATATATATGTAGTTGCATATATAACATATATATTTATATAGGTGGAGTCGATGTACAGATACGCAAGCTAGTAAACAAACAATACGTATTATGAGTTGTGACGTACAACCAATCAAAAACCCCACAAACGTAAAAAGCGCAATTATATAGACACGAGAGAATCCGTTTACGTTTCTTCAGATGTGTGACCCAAAAACTTTCTCTTATCTTCTAACTTTTCTTTTGACCAAAACAAAAATGCGAAGATGACTTAGATAAAGCATATACATTTGATATTACCAATTTTAAAACTTCAAAACAAAAAGCTTATGGAAAGTTGTATATTCATTCATGTACATCAAACTCATACCGACCAAATACAATTCTATTTGAAAAAATGGATTGAATAAAATTGGGTTGAATAATATTTAACTCATTCATCTCCAAAATAGTGGTTAAACAAGTTGAAAATTTTTCCTGTAAGATTCGTTTATTTTTTCAACTTTTTCAGTTGAACGGGCTAAATAGTGTTTTCCAACCTCTTTAACTTTTATAATGCAAATGGTGAAAATTGGTTGAATAATTTTTTTCAACTTGGTTAAACAAGTTTTATCGATTGTGGACTTTCCACTACCTTTTCTCTATATAAATAACCAGCACGCAATAATAAAAAATGATCCTATCGATCATTTAGTAAAATCTTATGCTGAATATAACAATATTTTTAAATATATTAGATACAACCAATTTATTGGTCTATAATATATGATTACCATATGAATCTTTTATGAATCTAATAAAGTTTCAGTCATGAATCTTTTATTTAAAAAGTGCCACTACTATTATTAGTTACATTTATTTTTTGTGCCACTACTATTACACTAGAATATGAACCGTGCTATAGCACGGGTTGAAATTGTATAATTTATTTTATATTATAATTTTAAAATAAAATATGATTTATATGATTATTTTAAAAAAAATTTGGATAAAACGTTATGCAATAAAATTATATGTTAAATATGATAGTTTGAAAAAACATCTATTTTGTAAGTTTATATTGTAATTTTGTAATTTTATGTATGAGATATAGTTATATTTGTTGTTTGTTTTTATTTTAATTTTTGAACATGTTTGGAGAAAGTGTTTTAATATGACCCGTTCTTAGTTAAGTTTTTATTTTAACTGCACAATAAGATCTCGGAAATCACGATTAAGTGTGATAAATTATAAATATTTTATTTATTTTTTATGCCTAACAATATATATTTTGTAACAATACATGGAATACTTAAGATTATATTTCGGAAATTGTATAAATCATCGGAATATTCTCTCTCAGAGGATTTTTTGGGATATTCTTAAGTGTATATTGACCAATTAATCTATAACATTTTTTGTAATCAATCTATATTTAATCTATAACCTATTTTGTAACCAACTTAAAAAAAATTATTTAGTCTACAAAAAAGGTTGTGTACTTCCGTTTTATTATATAGGACTCGTTTAAAATATAATGAATTCACAGTATATTTTTATCCCCTTTAATAAGTTGTTTAACGTTGTGGTTTATCAATAAAATCTGTAGATATTAAATTTGTAATATTGTGTTTAAAAATCTTTAGAAACAATATGATATAGGACTAAAACATTCCGAAAATATAGTTGGGAATATCGACGATTTTACTTGTTACCAAATATCTATATATCAATTATCAATTTGGAATATTTAAGTGTAACCGTTTACTCCATGATTTTATTTGTTACGAAAGATATATCAATTATCAAATTAGAATATTTAGGTGTAATTATTTGCTATATGGATTAATGTATATCCTATATATAACCTACTTGTAACCATTTGTAACTATTTATTAAAAATATAAAGTATACAAAAACTAAGTCGTGTACTTCCTTTTATTAATAGGGGATGTTTATATAGTAGTTATATACTTATATTGGTTTTCTTCGTCGTCTTTGTTAGGTTTTCTCATTCATTGAGAAAAACAAAAAATCTTAAACATATTATTATGATCTACCGTACAAAAGCAATGAAAGGGTATGTATCATGAATATGTTAATGGGGAATATATATAGGGAATAATAATTAAGTAATAATGAGGGTGATGAGACACGACGCAGTGCCCAAATACTGATAATTTGAATGAGATTATTATTAGGTCGTGAGGACTGAGGAGGGACCATTTCGCATTCATAACCTCAAAAGGCTTTAATTACCTTTTATCTCTAAATTATACAAAACAAAAAAAAAAAAAAAAAATTGAATGCCTCAACGTGGCTGCCCTTTTCACTTCTCTTCGCCACACCTTTTCTCACTTTACCTTTTCTCACTTTACAAAGTGACCTTTGTACATTAATAAATACGACTCTGTTAGATTTTGCTGTTTTTTTAATTTCTTTCAATCAGAAGATTTCAGGTTCAGGTTCATAATTTTATTTTTCTTGTTCGATAACTAAAATTTATAGGCATAAGAAAAAAATATTCAATTTAAAATCTATAATCGTAACCAATCATGTTTTTAGTAAAATGTATGTGTAAATTGTAAATAATAAAGAAGAAACATATGATCGATCTAGTGATTTACGATAATATCACCATTAATGATTATTACTAATCATATTCGAAAATGTCTTTCTTCAATCGAGTTCAAGTACACAAAATAATTTCATAAGATTAGCCAAAAAAAACTGAATAACCCATTAACTAAAACTACTTTAAGGTGCATATTATTTGTCATTGAGCGTGTACATCTCTACATTATCTGCTGTATGTATATAGACAGCTTTTCATCTAATTGATTCATATGAATTGATCTTTTGTAGTAAAAAAGAAAAATTACTTTTGAATTACCATAAAACCTATATAATTTGGTAAATCATTCATATTCTCTTCCATTTTTGTTTGAATATCTGAAGTTTTGAACCGATGTGATCCAAATTTATTTTGTTTTTTTTTTTAATTCAGATTTTTTTTTCGTTGTTAATTACTCTAAACCTGAATTATCCAAACCCAAACCTGACATGAATATTCAAATGGGAGGGAGGGCTAAATTGTTTGTAAAATACAATTTGTCCATGATATCCGTCTAAAAGCTTTCTTCTATCCAAAACACTCTTCACCAATTCGATTGGTTGTACTTGTAACACTTACACAACAGCAACTCACCAAATATATTTTTAAAAAGAAAATAAAATAAAAATCAAATTCATTGATTATTATTATTAGTTAGCAAGAAAAACTCCAAAAATCCCAATATTAATAATTTATTATCCTTCATTCGTCTCGCAGTCGCAGCAACGGTTCTTACTTGATGAAGTAGAGTCAGTAGATCGATTGAGAGAGATAAACCTTTGTGTGTTTTGTTTCTGATGTGTGCTCCCAATCTAACTTCTTCTTCCGTTTCAATTTTTCAGTTATCTTCACAATCTCTTTTTTCTCAATGATTCGTTAGCAAAGTTTTGTAATCTTCCGATTCCATTTTTTTTTTCCCTGTGTGAATCATCATCAATCAATCAATCTCCGTTAGATATTTTTTTCTTTTTCCAGCCACATTTTTCTCGTCTTTTTTTCGTAATTTTCTCGGGAAAATTTTGTAACTTTCGAGGAAAGTGATGACAAAGCCCGAGTCTTTGAAGAGAAAAGAAACTGCTTTGGACTTCCGTTACTGATATATAACAAAATCTCAATGATTCATTGAGCGAGCAGCTTTATCTTACTACTACTAAAGGGGTTTTAGTTTTGTGGTTCTCTTCTTCATCTTCTGAGTGATGGGTTGTGCTTATTCCAAAACTTGCATTGGTCAGATTTGCGCCACGAAAGAGAATAGTATCCGGCAAACTCATCATCAACAACAAGCTCCGCCGAGAGGTCCGAATGCTACTGCGGCGGCGACGACTGATGAGGATAATCCGGTGTTTAATCTCTCTTCAGATGCGGTGGATGATGACGACGAAATCCATCAGCTGAGTTTGACTAGAGACCAGGAATGGGGGATTACTCGGCTTTCTAGGGTTTCTTCTCAATTTCTACCACCGGATGGGTCTAGGGTTGTCAAGGTTCCTTCTTGCGACTACGAGTTGAGATACTCGTTTCTCTCTCAGAGAGGGTATTACCCTGATGCTCTCGATAAGGCTAATCAAGATAGCTTCGCCATCCATACGCCGTTTGGGAGCAACTCCGATGATCATTTTTTTGGGGTTTTTGATGGGCATGGTGAGTTTGGTGCGCAGTGCTCGCAGTTTGTGAAACGGAGGCTCTGTGAGAATCTTCTTAGACATGGTAGGTTCCGTGTAGATCCTGCAGAGGCTTGTAATTCGTCCTTCTTGACCACCAACTCTCAGCTGCATGCTGATATTGTTGATGATAGTATGAGTGGGACAACTGCGATTACGGTTATGGTTAGAGGAAGGACGATTTATGTGGCCAATGCAGGTGACTCCAGGGCGGTTTTAGCTGAGAGAAGAGATGGTGATCTTGTAGCTGTTGATTTGTCTATTGACCAGACTCCTTTTAGATCCGATGAGCTTGAAAGGGTTAAGCTTTGCGGAGCTAGAGTTCTTACTCTTGATCAGATTGAAGGCTTGAAAAACCCTGATGTTCAGTGTTGGGGTACTGAGGAAGATGATGATGGAGATCCTCCCAGACTTTGGATTCCCAATGGAATGTATCCTGGAACTGCTTTTACCAGGAGTATTGGTGATTCTATTGCAGAGACTATTGGTGTTGTTGCTAACCCTGAGATTGCTGTTGTTGAGCTCACACCGGATAATCCTTTCTTTGTGATTGCTAGTGATGGTGTCTTTGAGTTCATCTCTAGTCAAACTGTGGTTGATATGGTAAGGTATTCTTCCCTCCGCAGTCTTACTCATTATAGATCCCAAAATAGAGGAAGAAGTCTCAACAGAATGTGAATGTTTTCTTTTTTTTCAGGTTGCAAAGCATAAGGATCCTCGAGATGCTTGTGCTGCAATTGTTGCTGAATCATATAGGCTATGGCTACAGTATGAAACTCGGACAGATGATATAACCATCATTGTCGTCCACATTAATGGGCTAAAAGATGTAAGGAAATCTTCTGTTTGTAGTTTGTATATCATCTTTTCTTGTCTTTGTTGATAGCTGAGGCTAGATTTGAAATCTTTCGTAGGATGCTCCTCGGCAATTGTCAAGTACTGGAACTCTAATGCAGCCTCCTATTCCCCAAGTTGTGGAGCTTACTGGTTCGGAATCTCCCTCCACCTTTGGATGGAACTCTAAAAACCAGCGTGTGAGATATGATCTATCTCGAGCTAGAATACGTGCCATTGAGAGTTCACTAGAGAACGGACATGCTTGGGTTCCTCCTTCTCCAGCCCATAGAAAAACCTGGGAAGAAGAAGTAAGAGTGCTTGTCTGCTTCACATTTGCTCAACCAATCGGGAATGCCTTGAGTCATTCTTATCTTCAAAGGCTAAAAGCTGAATTTTCTCATGCAGGCACATATTGAGCGGGTGTTGCGTGACCATTTCCTCTTCAGGAAACTCACTGATTCTCAATGCCAGGTTTTGTTGGATTGCATGCAAAGGCTTGAAGCTAATCCAGGGGATGTTGTTGTGAAACAGGTCGAAACATATTCCTCATAAATCACAGATTCTGCAACAAATGTCCATCAATAAACATATGATATCATTATATCTCTGGTTTGTTCTCTTGCAGGGTGGTGAAGGGGACTGCTTCTACGTTGTAGGTAGTGGCGAATTTGAGGTCTTGGCAACTCAGGTTTGTTTTATAGTAACTCGATTTGACTTGTGATTAGCTTTGAGCATTATTATCACTGTGCTTAACCGGGGATGAATATTAGGATGAAAAGAACGGCGAGGTTCCTAGGATCTTGCAGCGTTATACAGCTGAGAAACAATCATCATTCGGTGAACTTGCCTTGATGTGGGTTCTCTGTACTTTTCTTATTAGAAAATAATCTTCTTCAGGAGATGAACTATCTGTCTAATTCAGTTTCTTGCAATATATGATGGTGCCAGGCATAACAAGCCACTTCAGTCTTCTGTACGTGCTGTGGATCACGGAACATTGTGGGCCTTAAAAAGAGAAGATTTTAGAGGAATTCTGATGTCTGAGTTTTCAAACTTAGCATCCTTGAAGCTTCTTCGTTCTGTCGATCTTCTTTCTCGTCTTACAATTTTGCAACTAAGCCATGTTGCAGAGTCTCTTACCGAAGCTTGCTTCTCTGATGGACAAACAATAGTTACCAAGGTGAAGTTAGTTTTGCATTTTCTGAAGATAAATAAATTATTTTACCCAACAGATTCTTACTCATACTTTTTCTTGAATGTATAGGACGAAAAACTTCAGGGCTTGTATGTTATCCAGAAGGGAGTCGTGAGAATTACTTTCGGTACAGAGGTGTTGGATAGTCAAAACGTTTCAAGCCTTAAAACGGAAATCACTAAAGAATATGAGAATGCTGAAATTGAAACAGAAGTCTCCATAGAAAAGCAAGAAGGAAGTTACTTTGGTGAATGGGCACTTCTTGGTGAACTCAAAGATTCCTTAAGTGTGGTCGCCGTTGGCGATGTGGTCTGTGTGATTTTAACAAAAGAAAATTTCGAGTCAGCGGTTGGCCCTCTGACCAATCTTACAGATGACAGTCACAAGTGTGATACTCTTCGTCATGCTTGTTTTTGAGTTTAGCTCCGTAAGTTTCATTGGTGGAATGATTTCATGTAATGTTCTTTTGTTTAGGTCAAGACATGCTTCATTTGATCTGTCCAAGGAATCTGCAAAAGTTACGGATACTACAGCCCTTGCTAAAGCCACCCTTGCAGACCTGGTAAGTAGTATTACTTCACATAAATTTATAAACATTTCTTCTCTGTTCACACTTTTTTTGGTTCACCCAGGAATGGACGACATGCTTGAGTTCAACAGACTGCAGTGAGATTGGGCTCGTGCATTTGAAAGATAAAGAAAATTTGCTTAGCTTGAAAAGATTTTCAAAGCAAAAGGTGAAAAAGTTAGGTAAAGAGGCACAAGTCTTGAAAGAGCGGAATCTGATGAAGAACGTAATAGAAGCCTCAGCTTTTGTTCCCGAGATCTTGTGCACTTGTGTCGATGAAACATTTGCAGCCATCTTACTGAATGCTACTCTTGCTTGTCCTATATCATCTCTTCTTCACTCCCCACTTGACGAGTCATCTGCCCGTTTCATTACCGCCTCACTTGTGTCTGTCTTAGAAGATATACACAAGGTTCAAACTTTTTGTCTATCATCTCCAGTTATTTCTAAGATTTCATGGTCTGAAACTCAGTCTTTTCCTTTTTCTTGTGCTTTTGGAATTTCTAGAACGAGGTTCTCTTCAGAGGTTCATCCCCCGAGTTACTGATGTTGGATCTTTCCGGATATCTACAGGTCTGTGTTGCCTTACATGGCTCTTTCGGTTTCATAATATATCCATTTCCATCAGATCATAATTATAATCTGTTTATTTTAGGTTGTAGACTTCAGATTCGCCAAGAAACTATCCGGGGAACGAACATATACAATCTGCGGAAATGCAGATTACTTAGCCCCGGAAATTGTTCAAGGGAAAGGCCATGGTTTTGCAGCTGACTGGTATTGATTTCCCTCTATTTCTCGTGTTTTTCATTTTCGGCATAAGATTTGAAGAAGATATGTAACCTTTTTCTCTCGCTGGTTCAAAAAGGTGGGCTCTTGGAGTTTTGATCTACTATATGCTAGAAGGAGAAATGCCATTCGGGTCATGGAGGGAAAGCGAGCTAGACACCTTTCAAAAGATTGCAAAAGGCCAACTAACTTTTCCTCGAGCTCTAAGCTCAGAAGCGGAAGATCTCATCGCCAAGGTATCATCTTTAAGTTCCAATTTCACATCTATTAAAACTAGAAATCTCCGGTTTTCATTTTCTTACCCGTATCTTAAAACTCTTGTGTAGTTGCTTGAAGTTGATGAAAACCTGCGGTTTGGTAGCCAAGGAGGTCCTGAATCGATCAAGAAACATCCCTGGTTCAATGGACTTAAATGGGAAGCTATTAGTAACCGTGAATTTCAAGTTCCTCAAGAGATAATGTCTCGTATTCATCACCATTTGGAGAATGACACCGTTCTCCCCCTAGAAACTGCCCAATCGCTCGACACAACAGATGATAAAGATGCTCGAAATTGGCTTGAAGAATGGTAAGAGACTTGAAACAAAACCGCAGCTGTTTTTGCCTGCTTCTATTCAATTCAAATTTATGTGCTTGTCAACAGTCATTGATGCTGAAAACAAGGGAGCCTATGAATCTTAAAACCATGATTCATGAGAAAGTTTAGGATCTTTTGATTGTGGTGTAAATAGGTGTATATGTTTAGATAATGGCTGAAGAAGATCATTCACCAATCACCTCCAAGTTTTGTATTCTCTGACTTCTTTTTCTGATGGGCTCTGACTTTTTATAGAAAGAGTTCTCTGGTTTGTGGCGGCGTAGTCTAAAATGATTTTGAACATGGAGACGCAATATGCAAGTGAAGTTACTAATAAGTAATAATCATACAATTTCAATACAATGAATTTAAGGTTTAGACCAAAGAAATAATATATTTCATGTAATCAAATTCATAAATCTTAAAGTCGTACACTTTTTTTTCCTGAAGTCAGCAAGGTGTTTTTTTCGTAAATATGAATGCTAATAATAAGGGGGTGTATTGAACTGAGGATTTAATCTTTTTTCATTAACAAAAATAAATAATAAATTACAATTATATTAATTATTTATATAGTTACTAGTTTATTCATGAAATTATTATTATACTACAGAAATATATGTGTAATTTTATTGTGAACCGTATTTACTTTTTCACCAATAAAAAAAAAATTATTATTAGAAGATTTAAAAATACCCCAAAATCTATTAAAATCCTCATTTCAATACGCCCCTATATTAATGCCATTACTACGCTGAAATTAACAAAATTGTTTTTCCCCAAAATCTGACCATTGATTTGGACTTAACTAGTATTTCGAAAAGTTGACTGCAAATTTGGAAAAAAAAAAAACTCGGTCGCTGATCATATATTTTAGAGTGGACTTATAACAGAAACATGCCATTCCCATTAGTGGCGTACATGTTTTCTTACTTTTAATAGGCTTCACATTTTTCATTTTAAACTATTTTATACTTAACTTTGTTGTTATACTATATTATACTTTTAACCCCCTCAAACTCATCTCAACCAACGTGTATCACACATCATTTTTGATCTCATAACGTGGGTAAGTTTATTTGTAAAGAGTTTTTTTGCCAGTCTACTACAAATTCACATGTAAAAGAACATGTTGCCCTAATCCAAGTTGACCGACCAAATAGTCCACAAAGAATATTTGCAGATAGTGAAATCAAATCCGGAACCATTACGATTTTATGCATAAAATTAACCCTAAAGCCAAAACCACTCTTAAAAATTAACTACTATGAAAAAATTTGCAAATTGTCAAGGTAGGCAAAAGATGAAAACTATACATTAAGATTTTGGCGTGTCGTCGTGTTTAGTTCATTCCCTTTCTCTCTGTTAACAAACCACTGTGCCGTTCTTCTAGCGATCGGCAACCATAATCGCCGTCTTCTTTCCTCTGTCGTCGCAGCATTCCCAGAATTCCGCGATGTGGAGGCGGTAGCAGCGGTTGAACCGCTGTAGCATCCTTCAACCGCGTTTTCTCTACGAACAGTCGTGATCTCAGACACCGTTCTTCTCGACGAGTCTTTGTTCTTCAACATTCTCTTCATTTCCATATCTTCCTTTTCCCGCAAGTTACCTCTCTGCACTCGATCTATCGACGAGAATCTGTCGCTTGACAACGAATTCAGCATCTCCGATATCAAATACGTTAAATCCGACGAAGTGACATTACTCCAACGGTTCTTAAACACGATATCTGAAACAACTATCCTGTGATTGAACTTGTGCATAGCTTTCTTCTCCTCGATGTCCTCGTTTCCTTGTCTCTCAAGAAAGAACGATTTCTTTAGAATCATCCGGAAACTGCTGAATCTTGAAGACCCGTAACTAATTCCTTCTTCTCGTTCGATGTATATCTCCAAGCCCGAGTCTTCTTCTCTTGTCTGGGATTGGTTCACCATCCGAAGACTATGGCTACTAGTACAACCCAAGATAGAGAGATCGTCTTCAATATTGACTCTGTTTCTACACAAAGGGCACGTGGCGTGCTGCTCAAGCCACTCATCAATACACCCAATGTGGAAAGCGTGTTTGCATTTAGGCAAAAGCCTAAGAATCTCAACGTCTTCGAATTTCGACAAACAAACAGAACATTCAAGCCCTTGTTTCAACCCTTTCAAAGCAGAGAATCTGAAAAAGGGAAGAGATTCGATTGCTGTCTTGTCGAGACCAGAGAATCGAGAGGATCGATTGAAAAGCCCTTGCCAGAGACGTTCGTGTCGTCTTCTCTCTCCTTCACTCTCGGTCTCTAATTGGAGATCGTTGTTGAAGCATTTGGCGTAGACGAGGAGAACAAAGGTGAGAGTGAAGACAATGGAGAAAACTCCGGTGATGATGGCTAAGCTCGGCTTGAAGAGGTCGCTTGTTGCGTACTGGTCAGGAGGAGATTGAGCAGATACGTAGTCTAAGAAGATGAAGAAGAAGAAGAAGATAATGGAGATTTCTTGTGGTATGTTCATCGTTTGAGGATGATTCAGCTTTTGAGAAAAAAGACAAATGTAAAAAGTCGTATTTATGAATTTTGGAGAGAGAGATGTTTTTATTTTTAGCACAATTATTTATATATCATCAACGTGACATGACATCATTATTGATCTCATTGAGAGGCATGTATAATTCTGTGAAAGGAAATAAAATACTATGTGGAATAATACTAGTATACTACTATATATGGGTCCATGAGTATAGTTGTTGTAGAGGAACTATAATATAAAATCTATAGGTTCTGGTTAGTAATTAATTAAGGAATTATTGGAACGAGAGAGAACTCTTGACTTTGAAATGGGGAGTTAATAACCTTTTTTTGGTGTAGATTACCACATATGTGTTTTTAATTTAAAACAAAATTGTAGTCAAATCACCGATAATTTTATCTTGAGAATTTAATTGTATGTTCATGTATATATATAACAACTAAATTAGATAAAGTATTCAGTAAATAATTTTGATAGTATTTAGTATTTACTATTTAGATGTTGGTAAAAAAAATCTATATGAGTTTTTACGCAGGTTTTATACTAAAGAAACCTACCACCACAAGCTTCAATTTATAAATATCTATTTAGTGCTCCGAATAATTTGAAAGGTCTAAAAGTTTTGTCTAGTTATTTTATTTATTTATATATTTTTTTATTATATATATATTTTTTTTATAACCCCCAAATAGACCCAAAACCAAGAGGGTAACAAAAATGGATCTTAGGTTAAAATTGCTAGTAGCAGGTCAGTGACTGCTTAGTCTTTGAGAAGATATCACTCAACTCATAGTTCCTGTCTGCAATTAGTTTTTTTTTTAAATATCTTTGCTCGTTCGTTCCACTAGTCATTTGCAGGAGGAGAATATATAATACCACGACACGGCTGCAAAGTCCGTAACACTTTTGCTCACTCTTACTCTAATTCAGATACTCATATCTCCCTAACTCAACCAATCTATTTCTGTTTAACACAGCCAAGAGTTGCTGCTGGAGTGTAGTTAGATACAATATAATCTACTGACTTTTGAAGGCTGTGATGGACTCCAAGATGGATCCTCTGCGCTTTGCCTTTTAAAACTGATATGTGAGAATGTAGTAATGCTTATCCCCCCAACTGTCGTTCCTAGTTAATGAAACATATATAAAACATCAAATGTTTTCATACGTGTAGGAGCTTAAAATAGTTGAAAACAAGAAATCACAAACGTTAAGGGAAGATGGAGGTAAGACCGTAATCTCTTTCCTTAACTCTTTGAAACCCTTGCAGTGAGACAGGATTTTAGTTCCAAGATACAACCACCCACAACCGGGTTTGCTATCACTCGAACACACGACTCTAAACGAACTTAATCATTACGATACTCTCGAAAACTTTTATAAACTGGACTTGAGCAGACTAGACACTACTTTACTTTGATTAGAGTGACAAACTTTCGAGGGGTATACAAAAATGTTACCGTGTCTAGCGTTTTTCAACTTTGAACCAAACAATTTTTATATCTATTGTATTTACTTGGCCAAGAGGCATGAGGTGAACATGATATTTTAAACCACCATGATTTTCATGTGAACCGAGACAATAGATATCACACGCAACGACATTTTCTTGTAGAGTTTTAGTTCTCCATTGTGTCCATTTAGGCCTTGGAAATTCCTGGTTTTCATGAGTGAACTTGGAGAATATAGCCTCTCTTTCATTCTCCAAGAAACGACCGTATTTCACAGTACTCATTACGTGATCCCGCATTAATTTTGTTTTTAAAAGTAATAATCACTATCACGACATCTGAAAAAACTATCCGGTGATTGAACTTGTGCATAGCTTTCTTCTCCTCGATGTCCTCGTTTCCTTGTCTCTCAAGAAAGAACGATTTCTTTAGAACCTTCCGGAAACTGCTGAATCTTGAAGACCCGTCATTAGTTCCTTCTTCGCGTTCGATGTAAATCTCCAATTCCGAGTCTTCTTCTCTTGTCTGGGATTGGTTCACCAATCACCATCCTAAGACTATGGCTACTAGCTAGTACAACCCAAGACAGAGAGATCATCTTCAATATTGACTCTGTTTCTACACAAAGGACTCGTGGCGTGCTGCTCAAGCCACGCATCAATACACCCAATGTGGAAAGCGTGTTCATTTAGGTAAGAATCTCAACGTCTTCGAATTTGGACAAACAGACAGAACTTACAAGCCCTTGTTTCAACCCTTTGAAAGCAGAGAATCTGAAAAAGGGAAGAGATTCGATTGCTGTCTTGTCGAGACCAGCGAATCGAGAGGATCGATTGAAAAGCCCTTGCCAGAGACGTTCGTGTCGTCTTCTCTCTCCCTCACTCTCGGTCTCTAATCGGAGATCGTTGTTGAAGCATTTGGCGTAGACGAGGAGCACGAAAGTGAGAGTGAAGACGATGGAGAAAACTCCGGTGATGATGGCTAAGCTAGGCTTGAAAAGGTCGCTTGTTGTGTACGGGTCAGGAGGAGATTGAGCAGAGACATAGTCTAAGAAGCGACCTTTTCAAGCGAATATATTCGAATATGAATTGAATATATAGATACTATTACTATATATGAAAAATAAATATCTTGACTTTGAATTGGGGAGTTAATGACCTTTTTTGGTGTGAATTACCACATGTATTTTTAATACAAAAAAACGTAGTCAAATCACCAATAACTATTATCAAAAAAAAAAAAAATCACCGATAATTTTATATATCTTGAGAATTTAATTGTATGTTCATGTATTATTTTATTTTTATTTTGGTTTTCATGTTAAGATGTTCATGTATTTGTAAGTTACAACTAAATTATATAAAGTATTCAATATTTTGATAGTATTTAGATGTTGGTAAAAAAATCTACATGAGTTTTTACTCAGGTTTTAGGGGGGTGGGGCGGGGGGAACGTTGTTTACCGTAAATAGTATTCTCAACATGATACCAAGTTCATAACTTTGGATAAAGCTCATGAAGCTATATGAGTGTTGAACTTTGTGGATGATATTCATAAGTATGAAGAGCAGTGTCGATATTACATGTACTTTGTTATACTAGCAATTAGATATTTTTAGAACACTGAATAATGATCAAATTGTTAATTACAAAGAGCACTGAGTTTAAAGCCTACAAATAAAGACACGCTTTTTGTAGATCCCAAAATCTAGGTTCAAAGAGAAAACGAAATCCAGTGAGTAAGAGTTGAAAACTGTAAGACTATGTTTAGCCCAATTTCTACAGATAAAAAAATAAACAGTTGTTACTTGTATGAGTTGAGGCTAAGCAGCGTTGGCTTTTAATGATACCATACTTTTGAGATATTAGTGGAGTATTACAGGATTGCTACGGATTATAATAGTCTCGCTTCCATTCTTGTTTTCAATCAGTTCTTTGTAGTGAATTTCAATTTAAGCTCCTACAGTCCGTAATGCTGTAATTCTAAACTCTCGTCACACTTTCGTAAAATCTCAATTCAATCTCTTACATGTTTATAGAACAACGCATTCAAAGAGTTGAGAATGTAGGAAGTGACCTCTGACGTAGAGGAGGATATCTGAATCCCCATATCTATACCGCACATTATCCATCCGTGAACAAATTCTTGTCTCCATAAACGTACGTGGGCATAGATTCGACCACGATAACTCTGGACAAAAAGAGCTAATTAGATATTACACATTATAAAGCAAGGTTCTCATAGTTAGGAATCTCCCTAGGGCAATCTACGAGGTCCACATAGGCGAGTGTGTCGCGGAACAAAACGAACAAGAAATAGAGAATCAGATCCGTTAATATATATTTACAGTTATAGATCTGACGATTGGATCCGATAGTTTGCTGGATTAGCATGACAGATCGATCACATGAAATATCTAGAGAGGGAGAGATCTTTCAGTTGATAGGTTCAACCCTAACTTTGTTTAGTTTGTTCATTTCTTCCCCGATCAACGAATTTGCCGGTAAGATTCCTCTCTCTTATTGTTGATGTACAAAAATTTTCCAATCAGTCAATTGAGTCAGTCAATTGAGTCAGTGTCTCTCTCCGAGTAAGCAATCAAAGTTATATTTATTTGATATTTTCACAACAAGCTAACCAATTTACCAAAAAAAATACATATACATGTAAAACCTCTATAAATTAATAAAGTCAGGACCACAAAATTTTATTAACTTATAGAAGTTTTAACTTATCGATAAATTAATAAAATATTAATTTATAAAAATACTATTCATTTTAATAGTTTTGAATTAATCCATTAAATAAATAAAATACTTTTATTATAATTCATACAGAATTTTCTTAATTTATAATTTCGGCTATCCTAATCTGATAGATGTCAATAGTTTATTAGATTATCCAGATGAAAATAATTAATATTTAGAAGTTCAGAGTTTGGAAGAAATTGTTGTTACTATCCTTCATGATGAAGTCCAAGAAAATATTGCGGTATCTTTAGAACTAATTATACGTAAGAGAACAACTATCGCGTCTATGAAGCTCCACAACTTTTGAATACAATTTGAGAAAAACAATACAAAAATTATATAATGCAATGAGAAAGATTATAGATAAGTTCCAATAAGATGCAAATTTAAGAATAGGCAAATAATAATAGAGTCATATTTTACTAAATTTTCTTAGAAATATATATATATATATATATGCATATAGTTTATATCATTACTCTCTCTCTCTTTCACAAAGAGTTTCATTCTGGAGTTTTTTCTTTGTTTCACAAAGACTGTCACTTTATATTTCCAAAGCTTTTTTATTAAATTAAATGATAAATTACTCATTAAATAAGGATATATATGTATAATTCAAGTTTTTCTTAATTTGTGTGCAATGTGTCAAAATGACACTCTTTGTGAAACAGAGAGAATATTAATTTATGATATTTATGAGACCATATTTTTACATAGGATTTCAAAAAAAGTATTATCTTATTATTTTGTGTCATTTTTTACACCGACCCAATTTGAGACCGGAAAAATTTATTAATTCATAGCGAGTATTAATTTAAAGAGTATTAATTTATAGAGGTTCTATTGTAAAAATATTCATTTTAGTTTCTATCTTCAAAATATAATTCATTCATTTATACTTTATATAAATATTTAATTATATAATTAAAATATTAATACCACTCAACTAACAAATATCGTTACTCGACTTAACACTAAACTAAGTAATTAACTAAATATATTTGAATACAAAGAAGTTACCAATTTCATGACAAAAAAAACTATCATACTGCAAAACAAATTTTGTTTAACACAATCTTGACTAAATCAGTTTGATTTGACATTTTTTATTTTGATGTTTTAAAAAACTTAGTTAAATGAGGATTTAATATGTATTGAAGTATCATATTACTAATATTTTAGTCTATAACTAATTAAATATTGATGGTGTTTTATGTTGATTTTAATAATAGTGATTCAAACTCGTCCCATCATACAACCAATTTTACAATATAAGTTGTATGTGTTGTGTTAAATTTTTAATATGTTTAAATATCTATAATTATAACATATTTTTATTAAATTTAGATATATTAATTATAATATTTCAAACTTTTAAAAGTTTAAATTAACTATCAAGTACACAATTGAATAACACTGGATATTACTCTGAATTTAAAATACATTAAAAAGTCTATTAAAATACACTATCCAATAATACCTCCACCTAATTCTTTGTGTTCTCAACTATTAATCGATGTCGTCAGTGTTAGTGTCTGGGTATGAGGATGCAATTAAAGAAGATGATATCAAGAAAGCTCTTGGCGGAAATCCTTCCAATGTCCATACACGAAGCTGCATTTTGGCAACATTCAAACAAACAAAGCTTGCAACATAAGTTCTTAAATCGTTGTGTGAAAGGTAATATATATATATAGATATACATATTTGATTCATATATATAGGAATAGTATTAAAAAAATAAATAAAATTCTCTTTTCTATTATATTGTAGTGGCCTAGGAGGAAAATTTTCTGTGCAGTATGCACATGAAGATGTTAGTGCTGAGGACTTTGGTGTGTACTTGAGAAGTTTGCCTTCCATATCATTTGTGTGCCTTTTGTACATAGTATAGGATTGGGAAAACTGTCCAATCCCAAATTATTATCAGCCTGATGGGCTGTATAAAGCAATTGTGAAGTTTCTTGGAACCAAGAACTTTTACATACCTGGATTTGCAGGATTTGGAAGTCAGGAACATTTCAACCAGACAAATTATTAATTTCTTGAAAAGGAGAAGAAGATTGGCATGTTCCATGTAGATACATCAACATAAAACAACCTTCGTCTTATAGTTTATTTTAATAATCTCTCTTATAACTTGTCTTTTAGTTTAGTTTTTTTCTTAGCCTCCGAGATTAGTCGGAGAAGTCACTATTTTAATAGCCGCTAAGTTTGAGTTTTGTAGGATGTATGTAAGAAAACTAATTATTTTAATAGCCACCGACCGAGTTTAGTATTAATTAGAGAACTATTTTTAATAATCTTTCTCAATCTTAATTTCTTTTAATAATCTTTTTGTAGATAAAGATGCTGTCGACCAAGCTGTAAAGGTGGCACTTCTACGGTATGTTTGTGACAGACTTCCACCTTGTCCCATTCTTCTCGTTTCAGGCGACAAAGACTTCACCAAAATTATTTATGCTCTCCAGAAAAGAAGTTTTCAAGTGTATTTAGTTTACAACGACGAAGCCCAAGGTAAACTTATAGCTAGCGCTACTGAAGCATGGCACTACTATAAAGTTTTTGGTATTGAGAGGAAATTAGTCATCGGCCAACCGAAAATAAGGCTGAAAAGAAAGAAGGCGAGAAATCCAGCTAGAGAGCTAAAAGATTTAGCTAGAAAAACTAAGCGTGATTTTAATTTAAATTTTTTTAAAATTGTTTGACAAAATAAAAATTATATTCACCTATATAATTTTTCTACTTCAAAATATGTACTAGTCTACTATGTTCTATATAGTGTCTTTTATTTTGATTTTCCTAAATCTACAAACTCATAATATTATTCTAACTTTTTTTTTCTCTCAAGATTACTCTAACTTTTAAATATGTGTTCTTATTCAAAAATAAAATTCTTTTTAAATTTTCTAGCACTACTATTGTAATTGTTTTTATTACAAATAGCTTTTTCAAATTCCTTTTTATTATTTTTCTGTAATTTTTTTTGTATGTGTGTTGTTCAGAATAAGTTTTCTTTAATATATTTTTATTTCAAGTAATCTTTTACATTTTTCTTAAATATATACATTATTTTAATTTTTATGCAATTGATTAATATTTTCTCTTTTTTATATATTTTTGTTTATGTAATCTCTATTCATATTTTACTTTGATATTTTTTTGTATTTTTTTTCATTTTTTTAGTTTATATTTTAGTTTAAATTACTTAAAATGATTATTTTTAATTATAATAAAAAAATATTAAACAAATGAGTGAATTAATTGATGCATTAACTTTAAATTTTATGCTTTTTAATGTTGTTTATTTATTAAAATTGAAAATAAGAATTGATGAGGTGGAGGAAGGAGAAGAGAAAAAAACCAACTTTATATATATATATATATAGATAATCTCCTTAATAATTGATATAATTTTGGTTGGGACTTTATGTTGTCTTTCTAGTAGGAATATCTGAATTTAGGAAAAAACTATTGATTGTATTCCAAAATCGTATTCTAATTCAGATAAAACAATTGATTGTATTCCAAAATCGCATTTCATAAATACAAGAAATATTTATCTAATTTCTCTTAAAATTACACCTTTTACAATGATGTATAGCTAACTTATACACTACAAAAAAACAAATACATATAATTCCTTATGAAAGTAGTTTAGCTAGTTCATCGACCTTCAATGTTCCATGAGGTATCACTTCTCTGTAATCTTCGTCAAACTCATCAACTTTCTTCTTCTCCTCTCTTTTCACACTCACGGCAACTTCTTTCTTCCTAGTTACGACAACATTACTCGTCTTTGCCTCCAAGTTTCGGTTTTCCTGCTTCTTAACCATTGGCTGTTTTCTCAACCCATGCTGGAAAACTGGTCCCGGTGCAGCTACAGTCGAAAAGGCGACAGCTTTTGCAAAGACTATGTCTGCGTCCAGCTCAGTACTGTCTAAGACAAGTGCAGTCCCGCTCTCTACAGCTTGTTTCATCAGATTCAGAACTCGTTCAATGCTTTGTTTGCTGACCTCTTCTGATCTTTCTGGCTCGTGTTCAGGTTCTTGATCGTCTCCAAGAGAACCATCTGCAGTTAGCTCAGTTACATCTGTAGACAAGCTCTGTATAGAACTGCTTGTGCCTTCCATCGCCGAGAAATCTACTGTTGAAGGGCTCAAATCATGACCATCTGGATCATTTTGCAATTCCATAGAATCCAGTGGAGAGTCCTGGGTCACAGTTTGAGTCTGGTTTGGGGACACCGATGGCTCATCATCTTCCGGGAAGGCAGTATCATTATCAGTATCAACTTCGATATCTCTAAGGTAATCATCCTTTTTATTCGGAGTTGTGAGAGACGATTTCCATTCCCGTCCTCTCCAGATAAGGATCTGCTCGTTTTGAAAAGATATGAGAACACATGGAACAAGATCCTGCAAAGTGAGCACAAACATAATCACCGCGTTCAATAACGAGGCTAACACACGAGATTTAAAATTTAAAAATCACATATGAAAAAGAATATAGCAAACCTTGAGTTTGGCACCGATTTTCCTAAAATCGCTGCCTTTCATCCCTTGACAGTCGATCCGAACCAATTCACAAACTTCAAATGCTTCTTTCACATTTTTCACAAGGTCACAATACACACCATTTTTTCCTACATGACCAAAACCCAACACATGGTAGAGTTAACATTCTCGGGTCTTGAAGAAAAAATACCATATCAAGATTATTGCTATCCAGAAGCTTACCTAGCTTACATATGGGCATGAGCTCTCGTCCTTTCCTCCTCATCTCGGTAGCTTCCTGGTGAGTTAAACCCTCAGGCACTTGTTGAATCAGCTTTGGATAAACAGGTGCTACAGGCTTCCACAACATAAGAGGGAAGCGCGGTCTTGTCCTGTGGTTATAGTTTCTGCCACGGAATAGGAAAAGCACACCTCCTCTTCTATATATCACCTTCCCTCCAATTTTCTCCTGCCAATTCAAATCAAAACTTCTTGAAGAAAGAACACAACAGATGGAAGAAGTATGATCCATGTATTGCCTACTAACAGAAATAATAAAACAGATCCAAGGAAAAAACCTCTAGTTGCTCGCAAACATTATCCATGTCGACTGTACAAACTCCTTTGCATTTAATCTTACAAACCCTTCGCCGCTTCCACAAGTCATGTATGTTATTTAACATGTTATGCGTCAAGCCATCTCTACCTGAGAAAAGACAAAAACTTAGATATCACATATCCTACTAACTCTGTTCTTTGAGTCTATCACTTCAAATGCGCCTAAACAACTATGTCTGAGCTTCCATAGATACTAATTTTGATCCTCATGAAGAAACTATTGATCGATCTCTTAAAGTAAATTCAACAAAAAAACAGAGTATTGAGCTCAGCTTTATACCCATATTCAATTGCCTTGTTGTCTTCAAGCAAGAAGTAACCAGCTCTCTAATCTCTTCCTTCGTCAATGGCTCCCCTAAAATCTCCTCCTTGGTGTAAACATACCTCGGACCTACCCCGGGTCGAAAAGGACCCGGTTTCTGCACCGGTTTAACCCCTTTCTTCCCCACCGGAGGCAATCGGAAAGAATCGAACTCTCTCGGCGTCTTCTGCGACTGAGGAAGCGGAGCACGACCAGTCCATGGCCTTCCCATAGTCGTAGGCCCAAAAGGCGCGTAAGCAGGCTCACGAAGCTTCAAAGGCTTAACCTTTGGCGTCTCCGTGTAACTGTATTTGAATTCAAAAGGAGCTCCGTTGATGACGTAAGATAATCCGTCTTCGCTTAGCTTAACCTCCGCCTTAGCGTCTAACTGCGGTGGCGAATCGGGTACTCTAGGTTTGTTCTTGGGTTTATTGGGTCCTGAATCGGGTTTGGAGTATTTGGATCTTCGACCCGGAATCGAACGAGCAGAGGGAACCGAAGGAGTGCCTCTTGATCTAAACAGCGACGTTTTAGGCTCTGAAGCTGCAGCTTCGGAATCGTGTGTATGGACGATTTTAGTAGCGGCATCGAATCGGCGGTCGCGACGGATCTCGGCCTCGAGTTCTTCTTGGCTCCGGCGACGCTGCTCGAACCGCTCGGCATTAGCGTTACCCCACCTAGAGAATCGGATCTCACTAGGTGCTCTTGGGTTCGGCTTAGGAAATAGAGATGGCGCGAAAATTGGAAAAGGGGTGTTGTTGAGTTTCAACAACATTGCCGGAGAAATCAAAGGTATTACGAAGGTTTTTAAGAGAGACTCATCCACAGGTAGTGGACTGTTGAGGATTGAAATAATGGGGTCGAATTTGTGAAAGATAAAAAAATAAAAGGGTCGAATGAAGCCCATTTGTTTTTAAAGCCCACTATAGCACTCGCCAGTTAACCACTAGTAAAACTTATGCAAACACATCCATTAAATGTTAAACTAATCGTTTAATAACGCTAGATAGCAACCCTTCCAATCCGTAAACTTCTACAACCATTGCATTTAAAGTTTTAAACCTATCAAACCTTAATTTGCCCTGCGAAATGCAAATTACAGTTTGTAGTATTGATATAAACTTTAGCAGCTTATGTAGGTCTCCTAATGCGGAACTTTTTTTTATTTTATTTCTGTTGGCAGTTTTAGTACTAGATCAACATGTGATATGTCACATGTGTATATTTTTATGGATATTCAATTTTTTAGATGCCCTCCTCAGAAAATTTGGTCGCTGGTTGGGTAGTTTTACAATTTCAAAGTTACTTTAATTGTGTACCAGGCTTTGTCTATCTCTATCCTATATATATTGTGGTAGCTTTAAAATCCAATCATAAAAAATAAATAATATATATTATATCTTGTTAGAGGTGTAAAAATTTAGAATGTTTACATTATTTTATTTTATAATATTTTTTGTAAAGTTAGAATCGACAAACTGTCAACATTTTATTGATACAGTTAACAAGTGTCACAATGACTAACTTTTGAAACAAATTTTATATAATAAAATATATCTACATAACTATAACTACGAATGGTAGACAAACGTCATCACCTAGTTTTTTTTAAATAAAAAAATTACTTAAATATCCAAACAAATCTGTACAGCTTAAATGTATATTTGGGTTAATGATCCAAACAACTTAGACCTAATCCAAAACCTTAAAACTTGATCTAAATAATACTTGGATTGATTTTGGTATAATATTTCGTAACATTTTTTTAAAAAAAGACTAAACCTAAACCAGACCTTAGAACAAACTAAAGCAAAATATTTTGTATAGAAAATTGTGAATAATAACCTTTTAATAGTTGGGTTTTAAGATTATTGAGTATAAAGGGAAAAAAATTAGTAAATAATGGATTAGCTAGGGTACGGGTTGATAGTTAAAAGGGAGTGTTTCTTGGGCAATTGTATTTTTTAAAAACGAATTCAGGGTTTGTATAAACTTTTCCTATCAGAACAAATTCAAAGTCTTCACAATGTCTATGGTTCTTAGACATCTAAGGAGAGAAGCCCTTGTAAGCTGATCTCTCTCTCTCTCTTTTGGGTTATGCTTTTGTTGGTTTAAGAATTAAGATGCATGATTGTTACTTTTGGCAGGGACGAAACCAAAGCCTTCGGTTCTCATCTTCTTTATCCCACAATCAGCCCTATCTCATCCTCGGCGGCGATTATTGTGGGGTTAGTTTCAAGGGTGATAACGTTGGGCACCTCGAGTACTATGATCCTTGTAAAGGTGAAGTCATGATTTCAGAAAAGATAGTGCCTATGGAGTTTTTGGAGTTAATGGGAAGGATTGGATCATCTCATGGTTGGGTAGCTTCTTTAAACACACGTGATGCTACCATATCTCTCATAGATGATCTTAACCCTACCACATCATTAGATTCATACCCAAAACGTATTTCATTGCCTCCTCTTGTCACTTTGCCGTATTGCCAAACCCAACTTGTCTCTAACGTGGCAATGTCCACTTCTCCTGAACAAGAGGACTGTGTTTTGGCTGTCAAGTTCTTTGGACCTCAACTCAGCTTATGTAAGCCATGTTCCGGTCCGAATTCCAAATGGGTCAACATCAGAACCCCAAATAGCTTTTTCAACTCTCAGGTCATGTACTCCAGAAGAAATCAAATGTTCTGCATGCCCGCTTCTGGAGGCCATTACACGGGATCATGGGATCTCCACAAACATAGGCATAACCCTATATTGAACCAGATGAGGTTACAAAACTTTCCCAAGTTGATGCAACCGGAGTTGGAACTGTTGGATTCATGTTTAAGGAGGGAAGACTTGGTGGAGTCACCCACCGGTGAATCCTTTCTGGTTAAATGGTATGACGGGAGCAGCAATAGTAATTTGGAGAAATCAAAAACCAACAAGCTTTTCTTGGTGTTCAAGATAGACGAGGAAGGAAATGCTTGTTACACTCAAGATATTGGGGATCTTTGCATTTTCTTGTCCAAGTCCGAGCCTTTCTGTCTACCTGCAAGCTTGTACGCTGGCCTCACCCCTAACTCCGTCTATTTCGTTGGCTTCGACGACATAGGAGTTTGCAATCTTGCCACTTCCACCGTCTACCCGATTCCAACCATCAATCCCGACAATTACCTGTCCACGGCAACGTTCTGGCTCCAAAATTAGACTAGCTAGCTACTACTAGGTGTTCATTGCTTATAGATTTTATTACTCTCTTTTTTTTTTTTTTCTGACTTCTTTTCATTTGGTCTGTTTTCTTCCCATGATAATCCCCCATAATGGAATGTAAGAACTGCGTGTTTAATTAGTTAATATATTATGTATGAGCAAATTTTTTAGAGTTTGGATTTTGCAATAGTATGTGCTGCGTGAAATGAGTTTTAAAGGTATATATATATATATATATATATATATATATATATATATATATATATAGTCATATACAGTTTTAGCTAGCGACATTAAGTCTGAGACCACTTTTCTTTGCAAACTCTAAAACTTCACAATCAATCTTATCTTTAAGTGGTTTGAAACCTACAATGTCTTAATATATAATTTAAAATGCTAAGAATGGACATTGATAACATACTCGTCGTTATTATTTGTTGAAGATAGTCTTTGTAAAATTAATGAAGTACATGGATTTGTTCAGGTATATATCTACAACATATATATATATATATATGTCACAGAACATATATAGATCATATATACTTCTTAAATCTTAATAGGTCTTTCCTTTATTAACACCGCATAACATCTTAGCTAGCTAGAATACAGTTTCATTTAAACATCCATGACTACTATTTGGTGCCTTACGTTCGATATCGGGTTGTGGCTTCTGATGGACCCATGAGATGTAAAGAAGTTCAGATGGTGTGTGTGGTGGTGGTGGACCCATGCACCTCATTATAAATATGGTGCTCTTCTGCCATCCTTAACTCTGAACGTGGATCCGTCCTAAACTAGTGATGAACTGATGATACAACTAGAACGGAGAAGGAAAAATTCTTGACATATTTATTATAACGCCGTTGGATATAGTATAATAGTATAACACTAAATACATGTGGAAGCTCCAGCTTTTGGCACAGTTGGTGTAATTTTAAGAGTAGATATGCTCCGATGAGATTTTGTTCTTTGTTTTTATTTTTGGAACGCCAAAAAAAAAACGCTTTAACGTTGTGCAAAAAGAAACATTTTGATAGTTGAGGAGAAAAAAAGTTGTATCGTATAGGTTTTTATTTTATAAAAAGTAAAACCTGAAAAATTCGAAAGTCCAAAATGTCTAATAACTTAAGTAGAAAATAAAATAGAATAGTAGTTTTTATTTTTTGTACTCTTATGATTATGAACATAAATTAAAATTTTTTTTTGGTACTCTTATGATTATACACACACGTGCCGAAATTTTATTTAATTTCTATAGTTTCCGAAACGGAGACAAACACACCAACAAAAATAACGGAATTTTAATTTCAGTTATAATTTATGTATATTAAAATAATTTAAAAAAAAAAAAAAAAAAAAAAAAGTAGAGTTCATCGTCTCTAACCATCGATCGCTCACTGTAACAAACTTTGAATCGAGGGGGAATAAATATCTTAAACCATCATATCTCTCTGTGCCTCTATACTTCTGCATCAATCAATCATCATCATCCATCTAACGATCATGGCAGTGTTGCACCAAGCGAAGAGGGCGTTTCTCAAAGTGTTCGTCGATCAGGGAACCCACACGAAAGCTCTCTTCAAAAGAGCAGCGGAGAAGACGTTGGCGGTTCTGCATGGCAAAAATGCTTCGACTCCTCCGCCAAATATCGTCGTCACCGGTGAGCGATCGTTCAAGTTCACGGTGGGGAGAAAAACCTTCGTCGTCAATGGAACAAATAACAACACGGCATCACTCACCCAGCTGAACTCCCGAGGTGGCAAGGTGTTGGCTTCCTCGAAGAAGTAGCGCCGGCGGCCGGAATGTTACGGAGGAGGAATCGCCGGCTAGTTTTTTAGTTTGTTTTGTTTGTTGTAAGCTTTTTTTTTTTTTTTTTTTTTTCTCATATCATATACATTACTCTATTTTGTAGTAGTCCCCACGCTTCTCCTTTTATATTGTTAAATAAAAAATTACCAAAAAAATACTTTTTAACTCTCTCTCTCTCTCTCTCTCTCTCATCTCCTCAAATCAAAATCTCCGAAATCTCAAGAGTAATTTCATCTGACGGAATCGTTTCCTTCTCCATTTGGCGATTCGCGGAGCTCCCAGAAATCGTTTGCGACTTCTTCTTAGTATCTGATTGCCGGAGCACCGGAACTCGTCCGCTGATCTACATTCCGTAATCGCCGAAATCTGATCGGAGCAACGGCGGCAAGAAGGCGTTACGAAGCGGCCGCGTAGATGGAGACGGAGGAGGAGGGGGAGCATCGTCGGGTCAAACCGTATCGGAGCAAGAAATTCGTCACGGACGGTGGCTGAGTTAGTTAGTTCCGGTACAAAATCGAAGATCGGTTCTAGGAATCGTAGGGCGTCAATTCTCAGGATCGCTTACGTTGCTCATTGTGATATCCCCAGCAAATTTTTCTTATGTTAATAACTACTGATTCTTCTTATGTTAATAATATTAGTATATATTTTGAGCTTCATAGTGCTTTTAATCTATATCGTTAATTACGGAGATACTTGAGTTTATATTTTACTAGTGTAGATTGACATTTGTGATTTGATTTTAGCTTGGGAATCGTGTGGAGACAATGGTGCTACCTATCTTATCTTGAGAGCTTCTTCAACTGCTTTAAACTTCAGATTTCCCAGACCAAGAAGAAGAGTATGAATCAAGGCAGAGAAGAAACCTGAAGCTTCTTAGATCCGGCCAGTTTGTTATTATTATATCCTTTGTGTGCCGTTAAGTAAGTCCTGATAAATTATGAGATTTGTCATTCGGCTTATTGGTTTCCTCTGAATCTTATAATCTATCATATGCCTTTAGAAGAAGAAGTAGATGAACTTATTAAACAAAAACATTCACCTGTCTTGGGTATGACTAAGATGATTCATAAAGTTTGCCTTTCTCTCGGTGCTGTTTAATAATCCGTATGTTACAACTGGTCAAGTGGAGAATGACCTTCTTGTTTGTTTGTTTGTTATAGGCTGGAATGCAAAAGTTGAGGGTTGAAATCGCAGCCAGGTAACATTCACAGTTTCTAAGAATCTGCCTCTTCTTGTCAATGCATCAACGGTTTCTGATTTGTTTGTTTATCTTAGTATATACTTCTCTTCAATCTTTATTTATCAAGTGGCTTAGGCAGACCTGATGGTTCTTTGTTTTTTTATTCTTATTAAATGCAATAAATTTCATTGTCCTGTCATATTCTTTTGATTTTTTTTTTTTTTGTGTTAACGACCCATTGATTGTTCTTTTCATTTTAATGGTTGCTAAACACAAGTGTCTACAAATAATTGATATATAGTTTCGTTAATGACTTCCAGTAATTTGCTGTTCCCTACGTACTATTACAAACATATAGGGTCCCCAGACCATTGAGACATTGCGGGAGGAGCTTTCCACCACTGAAAGGAGAGCTGAAGAGGAGCATTCTCCTCATATTAAGGTTGATAGTCCCAAAAGAAAGGGCACACAACGGGAGTTAGATGATTCTTCATAAATAGATACCTGAAGAAACTGGAATCTGTAGTGCATGTATCTCCGGTTGGTGAAGGGAATGTGGCTCAAGGCGCGGGCGATGAGGCAAAAGTTGGCATTTCAATCAATCTGGAGAAAGAACAGGTAGAGCTGATAAGACGTCCATGAAGATTCAAGATCAACTTGAAGAGGTTTTGTGTGAGTCTCGGGGAAATGAAGATTATAGCAAATGCTACTTGCATTACCACTACTTTGATCTGAGTTTTAAATTTGCTGGTATTTCTGAGAAAATCTGATGAAAGGACAACGAAAGCGGCAGTTCGTGGACAGAAGGTGGTGTTTAGATGAACTCATCTTCTATGTGTTTTCTTCTCTCATCATCATTATATTCGAACTTCAAACAAATAAATAGCAAGTATTACTCAGGCCGAATGTACATCTCTGAATCAAGAGCTGCAAGATATGGAAGCTCGTGCTCGCAAAGGACAAAAGAATTCCCCAGATGAAGCAAACCAAGTGATCCAGGTATGTCACATCAGATTATCGTGCTCTACATCGTGGATCATGTAAACATGCCGTTTATTGAAACACCCCTGATCTAGTAGGAGTATACAGAGCTGGAGAAAAGCTACCGTGAACTAAGAAATTTACTGGTAACGTGGACTCTAGGGCGTACTGATTCTCTGGATCAAAATTGTGTTGCAAAGTTGTCTGCTAGCTTCTGGCTTTGCTGTTTGGATTGAAAGTGAGAAGGCTGCAGCAGAGTTTCAGTTGAAGGAGGAGGTCAAACGTCTACATTAAGCACAGGTACGACGTCGAAGCTCTCTACGGTTCATATATGTACACCTTTTGCTTTCCATGCTACTTACGAGAAAGTTTGTAAACTTGTTGATTCATGTAGAGGTAGAAAGAAGCATCACTGAGCTGTTTTCACCTTCAAAGAGTGTGTACAACCTGGGTTCATAGACCAACCAAACACAACATTTCTAAGATGTAATAAATACACAATAGAACTTTTAAGGATGACTGGACACAGCTTCTGAGTCAAGTAGAACTTTGTGTAGGAGAGTAGCATGACGTACTGCTATAGTCTTTGCCCAGACATATGATGCGTCTAGTAGATGCTATGTTTTTAATCGTGCTAATAGCTATTGCTATGTTTTTTCACAACGATATACATAATGATGTGTATAGTATATGCAGGACAGCTAAAACATGTGGCCGAGTCTAGATTTGGTGGGGGTATTGCTAATAACAATGACATTAGGAAGTTTTAAACGTTGTGACAAAGACAAAGAAAGCTGGATTGGGGTAGCCATGATAAGTAGGAATTCTCCCGGTAAAGATGTAGACAATGCACTTCCCTCCCTCGGTAAGAACCGAGAGTCTGTACAATGTCTAGAATGAATCAAAACAAAACAAGACTTATTATCCCCTGTTTAATTTAAGGAACAAAAAGACAACAACAAAAAAAAAAAAATGCTAGAGAAAAACCGGAGGAATCCAGTACGGGCAAGCAAATACTGAGCCTGGTAAACCTTTGTCACCCAACTCTTGGGTAGTTTTGGTTGCGAGGTCATAAACTCCAAAGCCGTAACCCATGAAATAGATAGAGTTAGGCTTGAGACCAGGGCATGAGCTGGCTTGAACACAAAAAGGCTCATTGTCTCCAAGGAAGATGCATATATCTCCAATGTCCTCTGTGTAACACATGCTTCTTACTCCATCTTTACTTGCCTCTTCCTGTCTGAAGACCATGAACCGGTTTGTCTTATAGTAGATTGTTTCTTTCTCATTGAACACACAAGGCAAGCTCTCCCCATACCTGTAAGCATGAACCAACCAAGATATTTTAGCATTTAACAGTTTTTTTTTTCCCTTAAGAAAAAAGTTGCATATATATATATATATATATACCACTTGACGAGGAAACATTCGCCCGAGGGGGCCTCCAATAAGTGTTCAGTCTTGGCACACGAATCCAATAGCTGCCACTCCGACCGCCAAAACCTAGGAATGTTGTGAAACTGCAACTCGTGGAACTTTGGGTAGTCCCAGTTCTTGGAATGGATATGCCAGGAAGCCAAGAAACGGCTTCCTGGAGCGAGCATATAGAAACTTTTATCTCTCTTGGAATACGTGAGACTCGAGTTGTTGTGGAAGTACTCAAAAGGGGTTACAATGTTAGTCCACTCCGAGTCTCGACCGGGTACACAGAGACTCAACTGAAATCCCATAAACTTGACAGCAATTACACATTCCTCATCCTCTTGGTCAGGATAAGTGGACATTGACACTTTTTTCACGGACTCCAGTTTGTAATCGGGCAGAGGACACATAGGAGGCAGAAGCGTGATCTTAGGGGATGATTTTGATGCTGAAGGGAGAAAGAAGTCGGAGATACGTACAACAGAGCTGTCATTTTGGTCCATGAAAAGTCCCCAACCATGTGATATTCCCTGCAATTCCAACGTATTGAGCTCCTCGGGGAGTGTTTTATCTGAAATTTTGATAGTCTCTTCCTTGACTGGGTCGTACAAGTGGAGCGAATCTTCTTTCAACCAAAAGCCGATAGTCAGATAGGGCGGGGTTTGCGACAACCTAACACTCTGGTTTTTCTACCAACCAAAACAGAACTAGTCAGAGGTCAGTATCCAACAATGAAAAATACAATAGAAACTACAAAACGATCAGTAACTTACGAGAGCATCTTTCGGTTTCTTGAGATTTAGCTTTGAGAGATGTCTGAGAAGTATTGACATTGTCAGGCACGATTTTTTCTCACATAAACCCTAATTTAATTAATCCTTTACGTTATATATTTTATACACAGCACTAACGTGTATATATCAAATACTTCAAATAATAATTTCAACACCCTTACCAAAAAAAATAATTTCAACACTATCCGAATCTAGATTGTGTTGTATAGCAATATATATGTATATCGTGTTGTTTTATATATACTTTTAAGATGTTTCAGAATATTGTATCTTGAGTAATATATATGCATGTGTCTCGTGGACGTCACGTTTTAATTTCTCTCTTTTGCGGGTAGATTTAAATTTATTAGCTCGATCACATGGAGTATATGTAACTTCTGGTTGTCAGCGTTCGGTTCACTCGAAAATGCATACGTGAAATTGGAAAACTTTGCTCAGCTTTTTGTTTGGTCGGGAAATATATATATAGCTTGCTTGGGAAGAGGTGTAAACCAAAGCAAGTAAGTATAGGACTTGGTTCGAGATCTCGAAAAGAGGTGAATGATGTGTAATTATGGGAACCTCTAATTTACGAAATGATACCCTAACAAAGCAAATTAAAACCTAATATATACACTTGAAATCCTTCCAGTGTCCATACACGAAGCTACATTTTGGCAACATTCGAGAACATACAGTGCTTGCAACAGACGCCCTTAAATCATTGCGTGAAAGGTAAAAATATAAATATTCATATTTATAGGAATAGTATTAAAAAAATAAAATAAAACATTTTCTTTTCTATTATATTGTAGTGTCCTAGGTGGAAAATTTTCTGTGCAGTATGCCCATGAAGATACTAGTGTTGAGGACTTTGGTGTGTACCTGAGAAGTTTGAGTTCCGTACCATTAGTGCGTCCTTTGTACATAATATAGGATTGGGAAAACTGCCCAATCCCAAATTATTATCAGCCTCATCGGCTGTATAAAACAATTATTAAGTTTCTTAGAACTAAGAACTTTATATTCCCGGATTTGCAGGATTTGAAAGTCAGGAATATTTCAACGAGACAAAACATGAATTTCTTGAATAGGAGAAGATTGCCATGTTCCATGTAGATACATCAACATGTAACAACCTTTGTTTTATAGTTTATATCAATAATCTCTCTTACAACTTGTCTTTTAGTTTAGTTTTTTTTCTTAGCCACCGAGTTTAGTAGGAGAAGTCATTATTTTTAATAACCACCGAGTTTGAGTTTTGTAGGATGTATATAGGAGAACTAATTATTTTAATAGCCATCGGCCGATTTTAGTATTAATTAGAGAACTGAATTGTTGTTTAATAATCTTTCTCAATCTTAATTTCTTTTAATAATCTTCTTGCAAATAAATATGCTGCCGGCCAAGCTGTAAAAGTGGCACTTCTACGATATGTTTGTAGCAGACTTCCACCTTGTCCCATTCTTTTCGTTTCAGGCCACAAATACTTCACCAAAATTATTTATGCTCTCCAGAAAAAAGGTTTTCAAATGTATATAGCTTACAACAACGAAGCCCAAGGTGAACTTATAGCTCGCGCCACTGAAGCATGGCACTACTATAAATTTTTTGGTATTGAGAGGAAATTAGTCATCGGCCAACCGAAAATAAGGCCAAATAAGAAGAAAGCGAGAAGTCCAGCTAGAGTGCTGAAAGATTTAGCTAGAAAAGCTAAGCGTGATCTTGAGAAGAGCGGTGAAGGTGAAGGCCAGGAAGAGGGTGAAGGTGAAGAAAGTAAGAAAGAGGGTGAAGGTGAAGAAGGTAAGAAAGAGGGTGAAAAATTGTAGCAAATTAGCTACAAATTTGCAACAAATTTAATTAAGTCAAATTGTTTCAATTTTGTTTCGGATATATTGTAACAATTTTGTTGCAACATTATTGTGATGATTTGTTATAAAAATCTATTAACTACATGATGTTAAACTAGATAATTATATTAAACTAGATAACTACATGATGTTAAATCAATTTTAACTAAATGATGTTAAATTAGATAACTATAACATCACTTATAATTAATTGATGTTATGTCATACATATTTGCTTCATTTTGTAAATAAACAACTTAAAAAGACATCATTTACTTGTGTGAAACAATTTAAATGATACAATATATCTATTAGTGTATTTACCTTGTAACTACAGGCTACAAAAAGCCACTAGATTTCCGTAGCTAATTGCCACAACTTGATACAATATATGTCATCGCAAATACCCATGACTTGTTCTTATTAATAACAAATTAAATTGGTAACAAACATTTTTAATTACACATATATGAATTAGATTGGATTCCTGTCGTTGCTGGCTTCTATTTGAGGATCAACAAATTTGCTAAAGTGAGGACTAGTTGGTGTCTTTTTCATATGCCGATATGTTTAGATAGTTACTTAGTTTAAGGTTAAGCCGAGTATACCTATAGATTATATATAAATAATCATAGTTGATTGTTGAGTGTATAATAACAATATATATAATAATTTTTTACTAAACAAAATGTAGTGAACAAGCATTAGTGATACGATTTGTTATAAAAATCTATTAACTACACTATGTTAAACTAGATAATTATATTAAACTAGATAACTACATGATGTTAAATCAATTTTAACTAAATGATGTTAAATTAGATAACTATAACATCACTTATAATTAATTGATGTTATGTCATATATATTTGCTTCATTTGTAAACAAACAAATTAAAAATACATCATTTACTTGTGTGATACAATATAAATGATGCAATACATCTAATTATTTGTAGTGTATTTACCTTGTAACTACAAGCTACAAAAAAGCCACTAGATTTCCGTAAGTTATGAACAACTATATTTGTAGCTAATTGCCACAACTTGATACAATATATGTCATGGCAAATACCCACGACTTGTTCTTATTAACAACAAATTAAATTGGTAACAAATATTTTTAATTACTAACAAAATGTGTCGTGGCTTGTTGAAAATTACCCAATATGCTTAAGATAGTGGCAAAATGGTATAAAATTTTGAAGAAAATAGCTATTAATTTGTAGTAAATAGCTATTAATATGGTATAAACATATTTTTATAAAATTTGTTAATCGTAACTTAATTTGTAATAATTAGTTGCTAATTATGTTGTGATAATTAACTACAAATAAGTAACACATATATGTGTAACAAATATACTCACTATTTATGTATCATAACAAAATTTGTAGTAATTAGTTCTAATAGTTCTCACTAATTAGCGTAGAAATACTTATAGTGACCAAAATGTTAAAAGCAACCAAGAAGCAAACTTGTAATTACACTACAAAAATCATGTAATGATATTAGGATTATAACTATAAGATCATTTATTATGAATGAAGTTCAACTAGGGATCGACCCGCAAATACGTGCGGAGTTAATTTATAAAAACTAATTTTGATAATCGGTTTGTGAACATACTTTTCTTAGGAATTATATTAATTTGTTTTAATTCGACTTAGACAAAAAAAATAATCAGATTAATTTTTGTTATCAATAAAGATAACTACACTAAGATATAGAAAGAGAAATGTTGTAAGTTTACTCAGGATAAAAGAACCCGTTCCGTCCTATCATAATGGATATATAACCATTAAAACGATTAAACCTCATTAAAGACAAACAAAAATATTTTAAGGGTGAAAATAATTCATGTTTCCTTTCTTCATTTCTCATGTGTCTTATACGCGTTCTCAAATGTATTTCGCATGAAACATTGCATTTCTAATATGAGATATTTCTGATATGGGAAACATTTTGTATTCCTTAAAAATGGAATGGAACGAAAACAAAAATTCCTGAAATTGATTAAATCCTGTTTCGGACAAAAACAATATAATATACAGTATACTGCATAGTATATTTATATACCATATGTCATAGTAAAAATATCACAAAACTAATGACTTCTTTTTTCTTATTAATTTATATTTTGTTTATTTATATAATATTACATTTCTTTTAGTTTTTTAAACTATTAAAAAATATCATTTAATGTATTTTATTTTTATAATTTTTATCGCTTTATGTTCGATAAACTGGAAGAAAAAATATGTTACTTATAAGATTGCAATCGCTAATTTATTTAGTTGTAACATGTTTGATATATGTTATTTTTTGCAAATATATGTTTCCATTCCGTTCTTTCTCCTTTCATCCGATCCGTACTTCCATCTTGTCCATGTTCATCAAATTCATATTCTCATCTTATTCCCTTAAACTCAGGTTTGTGAAATTATCACACAATCACATAACAATTTGATTTAAAATAAAATAATAAATACTTTTGTTAACAAAATAATGTATTTTATGAAATACAGTAATATATTTGATTTGGATAATATATTAAATATATTTTATTTTACTCAATTTAATTTGGATTAGTAATATATACTAATAATGATAATAACTACCCATTGTAAAATAGAATATTTTATAATATTTTTAAAAATATATTTTATTTTATAGAATTAAAATTTAGTGATATATATTTTTAAAAGTTTAGTGACAATTAAAAAAATAGAAAATAAATTACTTTTGGCTATCTCTCCTCTCTTCTTTCTTTCACCCACCCGCTCGATCCCTGTCTTGTTCCCTCTTAACTTTCACATTTCATCGTTGTAATTTCGTTCCCTCGCTTTAAATCTTCAGTCTCTGTCTCGATCTATCAATCTTAGTCTCGATCTATTATCAATCTCCATTATTGTTCTTTCTCAATCTTTGTGTTGTTCTTTGTTCTCTGTCTGACTGTCTCGTTCTCCCACTCTCAATCTCATTCCCTCTTCTTAATTATCGTTATCTTCATCTTTATAAATCAAATAGTAGTGGTCGAATTTGACATATAAGGTGGCATTGTATTTGAGTTTTTTGATTTGCACATATTTAAGGTTTTAGTTTACATAATTTGGCATTAATCCATCAATTATTTTTCTATTTTGCAGGAAGAGCTCAGTGAACTTTCACTCAAAGGTATTCCAATCTCAGTTTTGGGTTTCGGCTTAGGAAATACAGATGGCGCTAAAATTGGAAAATGGGTGTTGTTGAGTTTCAACGACATTGCCAGAGAAAACCGAGGTCGCAGAGGATACGAAGGTTTTTAGTCTTAGAGAGACTCATCCACACTCTACAGGTAGTGAGTAGTGTGGTGGGTCAAAACTATGGGGTCGAATTTGTGAAAGATCAAAACATAAAAGGACCGAATAAAGCCCATTTGTTTTTAAAGCAAACTAACCCAAATCTCATTTATATATACAGATTAGTTTGGATATTAAGTTTTTATTTTTGAAAAAATGACAGTAATGTATTATTACCAAATACATTAACAAATTTACAATCTAAAATTTATTTTAGTTTGGTCACAACTCACAATCTAACAAAATTTCTCCGCTGAAGGTAGACATTATTATTGTCAATTTTTTTTAGTTATTAAATTAATTAAACTGCAATGATATTTTATGTAATAGTATATCACATGATTACAAGGTTAAATAAGTATATAAAGATTTCCAAACTAATATGTATAACTTAAATTAGATTTGGGTTAGTTTGGTTAACTGTTTTATGATCCAAACAACTTCTACATGATCTAAACCGTTAAAACTTAATCTAAATTATATTTGGATTAATTTTGGTACAATATTTCTTAACATCCAATAAAAAAAATTAAACCCAAACCAAATTTTTGAACAAATCAAAGAATTTTTTTTTTTATAACAAATTGTGAATAATGTAAATTTTTAATTTACATAGTAAAAGCAAAAATAGTTGGATTAATATTAAGTATTGAAAAATAATAATAATAAATGGATTAGGTTATGTGTTAAATATTTTTATAACAACTATCACAAATATTCATTAATTCAACTGAACTCCGTAGGAGGTAAGGTTTTAGTCTTGTCGAAGAAATAGCGACTGCGAGAAAATTTCGGACGAGATGAACGAAAGAATCTCCGGAGGTTTTAATTTGTTTTGTTTGTTTGCACTTTTTAATATCATATATTTGTAGTCCCACGTTTTTCTTTATATTGTGAAATAAAATAAAATACCAAAAATATGAATTCTCTCCCATCTCCTTAGATCAAAATCACCGATATCTACAAAATCTAAAATCTGAGTGTAATTTCTTTGGTTTGTTCTAGGATTTGGTTTAGGTTTACTTTTTTTTTATGTTAAGAAATAGTGTACCAAAATCAGTCAAATTATAATTTAGATCAAGTTTTAAGGTTTTTAGATCAGGTCTAAGTTGTTTGGATAAAAAAAAAATTAACAAAAATTGACTCGTTCATGTTGGCAAACAAATGATTTATGATGCACTGTACCGTGCATAGATATATAAGTTGTTGCATGTAAGTAGCTTAACCGAATGTCATTTTGAGATTTTTTACAGAAAAAAACTTATGATTTAAATAATAAAGTGATTGAAATTTTAAATTCAATAAAAAAGGATTTTTTGGATCAAGATACTTAATTAAACAGTGAACCAAAATGATACTCTCTCTCACACAAAATTGCCATTTTAAGATCTTATTATTTTGTTTGATTTTGTTTCACAAAGAGTGTTGTTTTATACTTTCAACTAGGTTTGAACCCGCGGTACACCGCGAGACGATTTATTATTATTTTTAAAATTTTGAAAACTAATTAAGTCAAATTGATAGATTTATATATATTAAAGTAAGTTCCAACATTTTTAAAAATATTTAGTTTTACTAAGGATGTAAAATGGCTTAATAGTATATTTTTCAGTAGACTAATTTAAAGTGTATAGTGTTTTAGATATAAATATATATTATTCGTTTCGTAAGTGATATGTTTAAATTATGTAACACATTATTGTAGTCAACACAATTTTAAATTATAATTTTATTTTATTAAATTTAATTTTGTTATAATTTTATTAACTAATCATCTCTATACTTTTAAAAACATGTAATTGCTATTGATATCTTGATTTCGAAATAATAGTGATCATATATTGATGTTTATGAGAAAATATTAACATGTATATCTATTGGATTACGTTTAAATTCCATTTCATATTGGGCCAGATTAGGCCTATTTATATGAAGAATTTGAAGGGTCTGCTTTTTGTTTTCTTTTTTTTTCCAAATGTAAACTGACAATTTTTGTCTGGAATCTAGATAGGAAACGACACTTTCCTTTTTTTTTTCTTTTTTTTTCTTAAAGCTGAACATCTCCGATCAATCAACTTCGTCAAGCTTTCCATGTTGATTCCAGAAAATTAGTTCTCTATTTCAATCTGTATCCTTTTAATCTTTCCATAAATCTGTTTTTTGGAGAGCTATTCAAGGGTCAAATAACGATTGTTGTAAAAAAGTGGTGCTTTTCCATTTTGTTTTAATCAGCTATCTATCAGCAATTAATCAAGTGAGGTATGATTTTTTCTTTAAATTAGTTTACTCCTTCAAGCAATCGATCATCTGGGTAAGATGCTTCTAAATCTTTATGTAACATTTGTACTTGTATGATTTCTACTATATGGGTGAAGATCTAATCCTCTGGATTTTTTACTTGATGATGTTATAAATTTTGTTTAATCCCGATTAATAGTAGGATGTATAATACAGAAAATCGTTTATATCGTTTACGACCAATCTAAGAGCCTTAGTCAATCTGAAATTGTGTTGATTTTTTCATGTAACAGAGACAACATCTGCCCAATACTCGTAGTATATACCAATCATATCACGGGTATAGCTTTCATTATGTAATTAGCACTTCAAGATTCAAATAAGTAATCTATGGTGTTACTAACTTTTTGTTGTCTTTCTAATTCAGGGGAATCATCGATTGTTACAGATAAAAATTACAATCAGATCGGTTTATGTTATATCCTGAAAGATCGAATTTCTGGAAACGATCAGGTTATATTCTCCGTCATTGATCGTTTGTTTCCTTCTGCTTTAGTGGTTGTGTGTGGCTTTTCACATATTTTTTTAAGGCTCTAGCAGGTAAAATTTGCCTATACACCTACTGGAAACTTCAGCCTTCGAGACTTTCATCACGCTGTTAACATCTTGCCTTTGGATGCATTTGTACCTGAGATCGATGAATCGGGAGCCATGTCTTGCGGAGGTCTCTCTCTGTATTCATCGATTTATCTCTGTTTTTTTTAATAGTTTCCTGGTTAACTTGATGATCGTTGATCGTACTGAATTGTTTATAGATTCATAATTTCTAAGAATATTGCTAATTTTTTATCAATATTGCTAATTTATTATTAATAGGTCTCTCTCTATATTCGAAAAATATTGCTAATTTCTCCCCCCCCCCTCCAATGTAATTGATTTTGTCTACTGAAATACTAACTGCCTGCTATATTCTTTGTAGGTGACCTGTTTGACATCACATAATATTGCTGAGCAAAATTCTAGGAAGATTCATCATGATTGACAAAATTCGTTTCGACCTTAGTTTTGAAAGGTTAGTTTTCTAGAACTCTAACTACTGCATTATTATATACATGAATTTACTTAACATGAATAAAACTATGAAAACTTTATTATGATAAGATTTGATTCCATAATGTAAATCCAATAGAAATAATAAAAAACTGGAAACGTTTTTAAGCAGTTTCATGAACCTGTAGCCAAACATGGTTCCTTGTATGAGTCGGTAGAGCACGATATGGTAACTCCTAAAATCTTTTCCACTTGTTGGTCCCTTCAAAAACCTAAAAAGAATTTTACATAACATACAAATATTATATAGAGATATTTCCGAATAATATATAGATATAAATATAGATATATTGCTTGTCAATATTTTTTAAAAATATTGAGAATTCACCATCCATCATTATTTTCAAAGATTCTGAAATATTTCTTTGAAGACAACATTCATTGTTTGCGTTTTTGGGCTCCCCTTCTTTATCCACTATAAGAACTCTTAAACCCTTTTTAGATGTAACCCTTGACAACGCTACGTATAGCTGTCCATGAGAGAACACTGGTCGAGGAAGAAACAATCTAACTTCTTCTAGTGATTGTCCTTGACTCTTGTTTATAGTCATTGCAAAAGCCACAACCAATAGAAATTGCCTTCTCCTCATCCTGAAAGGCAATTTAGTGTCTGATGGTTTTATCATGACTTTTGGAATCAAAACTTTGTCTCCAAGTCTATCCCCTGTAATAACGCAAGCTTCTAGAACATTGTTCCCCATCTGAGTAATCTGCTGTTTTGCAAATAGGATCCATCCAAATAGGAACAGGTTGATAACTTTTCTCTGTTGTTATTGACTGAACCAAAACTTTGTCGGATTGTTATTGGTGAGAAATTATTGTTTTGATCTTCAAGATTTTCTTTTCCTGCAGGACAGAATTGCATTGCCAGAAGAGTGACAATCTTTTATGATACACAATTCTCATACAAAATAAAAGATTTGAGGTAAACACCAATTCTCATGTGTACCTATTTTTTTTGGAGTACCCCTGTTTCCTGTTGGATAGATTGATTCTTCTAGATGAACAGGAGATAATTTAGTTAAATCTGTAAAAAGCCTTCCAAAAATCCCTTTCACATTGACACTATCAACTTTTTCTTGAGTAGCATGAGAATTCTCATTCACGAACACATTATCACTGGTAGTAGGCTCAGTAGGACACTTCCTCTTACTCTGTCGATTTCCACAATCAAATCCATTTCCTGACAAATCTCTCTTATTCCTCATCCGTCACTTTCTTTTTCTTGCTATCTATCTCATTAAAAATAGTTGAAGGAATAACTAACAAATCCTATATGCATTTTGAACGTAAATGAAGGAATAATTTTCTGTAATTGAGGATCGATGTAGACATAAATAAAATCATAGTATGGAAAGATTTTCGCTGTCTTGTTAGTGATTTTCTTGTTTCTGAAATGGTAATAATATTTTCATTTAAGTTATTTAATGTATCATATATTTAAGAGTATCCCATTTTTTCTTTAGACTATATTGATACGAATATGGTATAGTATTTATTTGAGAAAATTCATCAAATTTTTTGTAGATATTGTAAGGTACAATTTTCTCATATTAAACGTAAGCCTATATTTTCATTATCATATACACCTACGAAATTATCCAGATAAAATATTATTATTATGCTTTTATTGTTGTAAAACACTTGTGGACTCTATAGACCGGCCCGCTCACAGTCCGTTAGGACATGGCCTTTTGGCCCATGTACCGGTCCGCGCATGTACGGCCCATCGGCTATTGCTTTACGGCCCATGGCCATTGCTTTACGGCCCATGGCCTATCCTATGTACTCGTTTGGTTTATGGGCTTTAGCCTTTGTACTCCTATTATATATACTTGTAAACCTCGACATTCATCAATAAGACTAAGAGATTTCGCTCCCTAAATCCTCTAGTTTACAACACGTTATCAGCACGATAGCCTCTAACCCTAAACCCTAAAAGCAGCCGCCGCTTCCCAAACCCTAAAAACCTAAGACAGCCGCCGATCTTCTTCTCTCTTTCACAAACCCTAAACCATCTTCGTTCTTGCTTCCATCCAAGATCAAACACCTTTCTGTTCGAAGATCTCCTTGTTCACGAGCATACCTTAAGCTCGTGATCAAGCTTCTATCGACAGCTTGATCGAGGTTCGTGGTCCGTGTTCGGGGGTGAGTTCGTGTGTTCGTGGTTCGTGATTCCGGACGAGAGAAGTACAAAGCGGTTCGTGGGAAGCTGTTCGTGATCCGCGGAAGCAGTTCGTTGTTCTGTTCGCGGAAGCTGTTCGTTGTTCTGTTCGTGATCCAGTTCGTGGTTCCGTTCGCGATCCGGTTCGTGGTTCTGTTCGTGGTCCGTGAGCGAGAGAGAGTTAAAACCGAGGTCTGTTAGCTCCCGGTCCATATCCAGTCAGATCCAAATCGGTGAAAGGTAAAAACATGGCCGAACCCTCTTAAAACCCTATGATCCGAATTTGGACTTAAACATACAGAACCCTAAAACAAACAAGTACACAACCAACAAAGTTTAAGATCTCTAAAACCTAAAACTTAAAAATCGGTTGGTGTTTAGGTTGTTAGATTCCTTGAGAATTAAAACCAATTATATTATGAATTATATTTGGTTGTTTGCTGCTTGTTGTGATGCATAAGAACCTAGAAATATTATGTTGGTTAAAGATGTTCTAGGATATTAAAAACTGGATCATTCATGCATCATATTGAAATCGGTCCATGTATAAAGATAGGATCTATTCAAGCATAAATTGTTCATGTAAATTTCGGCTGCATGAATCATGTTCTAGGATTGTTAAAACTCAAAAACCGAATTTGATAAACTTGTGTTAAGGGTGAATCCGATTAAGCTTTTAGTAAAATTGTTAATTTTCTAAAACTAAAACTTTTGAAATCGGAAATTAAAACATTGGTTAGGATAAATTCCTAATTAATTTAGTAGTTATCTAAAACACCCTAAAAACAATATTTACTAAATCCTAGATTAAAAGGAAATTTAAGAAAAAGGAAATCCTATCTAGAAATAAGGAATTTGTTGCATGCATACATATTTAATTTTGTTGTCTTTGCATGCATGAATTTAAACCATATGAAATCTATAATAGGCAAGGGCATGTTTCGGTCTCAAATACCGCATGGCCCAAGGTATGTTTCGGTCTTAAATACCGCATGGCCCAAGGCATGTTTCGGTCTCAAATACCGCATGACCTGAATAAATATTTGTTGCATGATTCGATCTTAAATATCGCATGCTAACTATCGGTTGTCTATATTATATGCAGATGGCAAACCTCAAAAGCCTAGACTATCCCATCTTGCAAGCTTCTGGAAAGAACTACTTGGAATGGGTGAAAGACACCGTAATCCACCTAAGGTCAAATCGCCTAGCTGGTTGCATTGATGAGGAAGTTGAGAGCACTGACAAGAAAAAGAACAAGTGTCTCCAACATATGCACCATCACATTGCGGAGAGTCTCAAGAGCCAGTACCTCTTTATAGACAATCCACTCGCTATTTGGACACAGCTTAAACGCCGTTACGGGCACCAAAAGACGGTGCTCCTTCCAAAGGCCGAGTTCGATTGGAAAAACCTAAGGATCCAGGATTACAAATCCGTGGAGGAGTATAACTCTGAGCTTTTTAGGATTGTCTCACTCCTTAGGTTATGTGGAAAAGAGGTGACTGAAAGGGAGCTGATAGAAAAGACCTTGTCTACTTTCAGCCCTAACAATAGAGTTCTTCAGCAACAGTATCGGCATCAAGGCTTTGCCGATTATGGGGCACTCATTGAATGTTTACTGCTAGCTGAGCAGAATGATGAGTTGTTGCTGATGAACAGTGCTATGAGACCTCCCGGTACAGCTCCATTACCGGAAGCAAGTAAGGTTGATTTGGGAAAGAAAACTACAATGGAGTCTAAGGAGCCAAAAGTGTCCCATGAGACCAACTACGTCCACAGAGAAAGACACTACGGCCAAGGCCGTGGTGGCAGAGGACGTAGTGGCCGTGGCGGACAGGCCGGCCGAGGAGGCCGCGGACGTGGTGGTAAGGGCCGTATGTCCTTTAAACCACATACCAAGGTCAAATCGGTCTGCCACAGATGTGGTATGTCAAACCACTGGTCCAAGACTTGTAGAACTCCCAAACACCTCATTGATGCATACCAAGAAGTTCTAAAGAAAAATCCGGAAGCCAACTATGCGTACATCGATGATGAAGGAGACTTCGATCATGAGAATGACGACTTGCTAGAGACTTCCGATTGCCTTCATATGGATAATTGATTTTCGTTTTAATGTGGTTTAATTTCAATGCTTTTATGCTTTATTTTCCTTTATTGTATTGGATGATTATTTTAATTTAAATGCAATGGTTCTTTTATTTTATAATTGTCCTATTAAAATACAAAATTATGTCCTATTTATAGAAATGGCCAAGGACATGAGTGAACTAGTGGTGGACAGTGGATCCAGCCACACTATACTAAGAGACAAAAGATATTTCATAAATCTTAAAATGAAAAGTGCAAATGTTAGTACAATTGCGGGTATAGCCAACATGATAGAAGGCTACGGCCAGGCTCACGTTTTGTTGCCTAACGGCACACACATTGAACTAAGTGATGCCTTATACTCACCCAGCTCTAAGAGAAACTTATTGAGCTTTAAAGATATAAGATTAAATGGTTATCATGTTGAAAGCAAGGGTGAAGGAACTAAATAATTCCTATACATTACTGAAAATGTAAATGGCCAAAAGAAGGTCCTAGAGACTATACATGCACTAGCCACTGGTTTATACCATGCTAAGATAAACATGATAGAAGCTAACATGGCTAAGCACAAAATGTTCACTGAACAATTCACTCTATGGCATGACCGGTTAGGCCACCCGGGTTCGAACATGATGCGTAAAGTGATTAAGAGTTCAAATGGGCACAACCTTAAAGAGAAAAAGGTTTTCCCTAAAAATCTAAATTGTGTAGCATGTGCATAAGGGAAACTAATCACAAGACTGTCACCAGTAAAAGTCACAAAAAAGACTTTACATTTTCTGGAAAGGATACAAGGTGATATATGTGGACCAATACACCCACCATGTGGGTCGTTTAGATATTTCATGATTATGATCGATGCATCAACCAGATGGTCTCACGTTTGCTTGTTATCCACAATGAACCTAGCATTTGCTAGGCTGTTGGCTCAAATCATAAGATTAAGAGCACACTTTCCAGACTTTCCACTTAAGACTATACGTCTAGATAATGCTGGTGAATTTACATCCCAAGCGTTTAATGATTACTGTATGTCCATGGGGGTGAGTGTGGAACATCCTGTGGCACATGTCCATACACAAAACGGATTAGCTGAATCCTTCATTAAACGTATACAATTAATAGCTCGACCATTGTTAATGAGATCGAAGCTTCCTGTGTCGGCTTGGGGACACGCGGACTTACATGCAGCAGAACTCATACGCATCAGGCCATCTAGTGAACACATATATTCACCATCCCAACTATTATCGGGTCAAGAGCCAGACTTATCCCATCTCAAAACATTTGGTTGTGCCGTTTATACACCAGTTGCTCCACCACAGAGAACTAAGATGGGACCTCAAAGGAGGATGAGAATATATGTGGGATATGAGTCTCCCACCATAAAAAAGTATCTTGAGCCATTGACAGGAGATCTATTTAAGGCCAGATACGCGGACTGTCAATTCGTTGAGTCTGAATTCCCTACGATAGGTGGTGAGATCGGCAAGCTGGTCAAAGAATTAAAATGGAATCAAACATCCTTAAATTGGCAAGATCCTCAAACTCTATCATGTGATGCAGAGGTTCAAAAGATTATACATTTACAACAGCTAGCTAATCAATTGCCAGATTCCTTTGCTGATCCAAAGAGAGTAACAAAATCGTACATACCAGCTTGCAATGCACCAGTACGTATTGATGTTCAGAAGGAACACAATAAACAAGTTGCTACAGAGTCTAAACCACTTTTGAAACGAGGTAGACCGTTAGGTTCCAAGGATAAAAATCCTCGAAAGTCTAAAGGTGCAAAACAGACCGAGGTTCAGGGAATTATAGAAAAACCAGACATGGCCGCGGAAATAATTAATGTACCAGGTGAAGTTCAGGACGCTGAACCTCAAGAACCTGAAGGAATTGATAACAATGAGGTATCAATCAATTACATAATGTCTGGAATAAAATGGAACCGGAAAAATGTCGACGTTGATGAAATATTTATAAACAAGGTAGCACTTGAGATAAATGAGGATCTAGAACCCACATCCATATTAGAGTGTACTCAAAGTAAAGATTGGCTTAAGTGGAAAGAAGCCATTGATGTGGAGTTAAACTCTTTGAAGAAGAGAAGTGTGTTTGGTCCGATCTTAAGGACGACACCTACCATTAAACCAGTTGGACACAAGTGGGTCTTTGTAAGAAAGAGAAATGAGAAAATTGAGATAGTGAGATACAAAGCACGGCTTGTAGCACAAGGATTCTCTCAAAGACCCGGCATAGATTATGAGGAGACATACTCCCCTGTGATGGATGCAACGACTTTTAGATATCTAATAAGTCTGGCCATAAGAGAAAATTTGGATTTACGGTTAATGGATGTTGTAACCGCCTATTTATATGGTCCACTGGATAATGAGATTTATATGAGATTACCAGAGGGTATAGAACATAAAGGTAAGAGTGGTACTCGAGACCAATACTGCATAAGGCTAGACAAATCGCTTTATGGACTGAAACAAAGTGGTTGAATGTGGTATAACCGACTAAGTGATTATTTAGCCAAGAAAGGCTATAAGAACGACCCAATCAGTCCATGTATATTCATAAAGAAGTTTGCAAACAAAGGATTTGTGATAATAGCAGTCTACGTGGATGATTTAAACATCCTCGGTACCTCTGGGGAAATCGCCCAAACTGTAGAATACCTCAAGAAAGAATTTGAGATGAAAGACCTAGGCAAGACAAAATTCTGTTTGGGATTGCAGCTTGAGTACAGAAATAATGGGATCCTTGTGCATCAAAAGGCATACAAAGAAAAAGTACTCAAGAGATTTAATATGGAGCAAGCTCACCCATTGACTAGCCCAATGGTTGTTAGAAGCTTAGACTTGGATAAAAATCCATTTGCTCCTAAGAAGGCCAATGAAGAAATTCTTGGACCTGAAGTGTCTTACCTCAGTGCTATATGAGCGTTAATGTTCCTGGCTAGCCACACTAGGCCGGACATATGCTTTGCCGTGAACCTCCTAGCAAGATATAGTTCTTGTCCAACTATACGGCACTGGAATGGTATTAAACACGTCCTACGGTACCTGCGAGGGACGGTTGATTTTGGTTTATTTTATACTAACCATAACCAAGAAGGTCTAGTTGGTTTTGCTGATGCAGGTTATCTATCCGATCCACACAACGGTAAGTCACAAACAGGTTATGTGTTTACGCACGGTAGTACGACGATCTCTTGGCGTTCGATGAAGCAGACTCTCGTGGCCACATCGTCAAATCACGCGGAGATCCTAGCCATCCATGAAGCCAGCCGTGAGTGTGTTTGGTTGCGGTCCATGACTCAGCATATTCGGACGGATAGCGGCTTAGAAGACAGCAAGGAAGCAACTGTCATCTACGAGGACAATACGGCTTGCATCGCCCAGCTCAAGGACGGATACATCAAGGGAGATCGGACGAAGCACATACTGCCGAAGTTCTTCTTCACACATGAACTACAAAAGGCCAGAGAAGTTCAAGTGGTGCAAGTACAATCATGCGACAACTCAGCCGATCTCTTCACAAAAGCATTGCCGACATCGACGTTCAGGAAGCTCACGCACAAGATTGGGATGCGGAGACTTCAGGACTTGGAGTGATGTTTGGATCAGGGGGAGCAATGTGTGCTGTACTCTTTTTCCTTCACCAAGGTTTTGTCCCATTGGGTTTTCCTGGTAAGGTTTTAATGAGGCAGCATCCCCTAAGCACATTGCAGCGATCCCATCCAACATGGCACGGTCATCTCGTCCAAGGGGGAGTGTTGTAAAACACTTGTGGACTCTATAGAACGGCCCGCTCACAGTCCGTTAGGACATGGCCTTTCGGCCCATGTACCGGTCCGCGCATGTACGGCCCATCGGCTATTGCTTTACGGCCCATGGCCATTGCTTTACGGCCCATGGCCATTGCTTTACGGCCCATGGCCTATCCTATGTACTCGTTTGGTTTATGGGCTTTAGCCTTTGTACTCCTATTATATATACTTGTAAACCTCGACATTCATCAATAAGACTAAGAGATTTCGCTCCCTAAATCCTCTAGTTTACAACATTTATAATATTAGTAACCATTTTATAGTAATAATAATAATGTTAAAATTTGTTGTTTATAATAATCAAACTATAATTTTTTATGGTTGAAAATGTTTTTAAAAGATTTAGTTGTATATATAAGTTATAAATGTTCTACCTATATAGAGATATAACAATTTCCCAACGCTGTATAACATTCACATTTATAATGGGTTATAATAAAACTCAATTCGGAAAGTTCGAAAATGGTGCCATTCCAAAAATTTAATAAACCAAATATGCCTTGTAATAATTTTATTAAGTTGTAAGGCCAACAACAACAACAAAGGAAAACCAATAGCAATTATTATTCTCGATGGATTCCAAAGAATAGGATCTTTTATTTAGTGCTTGAAAGAAAATTAAAACTTAAAATTCCAATGATCCAATGACCGATTCATTCTCTCACTTCTTCTTGTAAGTAGCCCCATTGCCTCCTTCTACCATCCCTGCAATAGCCGTCTTTGCCTGTGCCATAATCTCACCCTTTGTGAGATTCTCCTGTTTTATGTTGACAACCTTGATGTGATCCAAACAAAGTTTCTTGGTAGCAGAAGCATTATCTAGAGGAACATTTGAATCACTGGTTGATCGCTTGGAAGAAGGAGTGGTAGACTCAGAAGCTTCTTCACTACTTATAAGTAGTAGGGTTACCTAAACAGAGATTCAATCAACTAAATTTTACAAAATCATATTATAAGATAATGTTAAATTGTCCATACCTGATCACCGGTGCTATCATCAGTTGGATTATCTCCACCATGAGACAGCTCAGTCACATCATCATCGTTAGTACCATCCTTGGAAAGAACTTTTGAAACCTTGTAGGTATCCAACTCATTCCACAAGTTGTCGTTTTCAATGCTTACCAGAAACTGGTAAGTTTTCCCAACCAAATTCCTGATAGCTGCTGGCAAATTTTCTGGATCTTCCATCTGTAAAGATTTTTTTTTTGATAGCCCTTTAAATATTTATCACATTTTACACAGCTAAAGAACAATTGTCTAACTAAAAACATATTACCTCATCAAAGGGTCCTTCAATTAGACTGTTAGCGGTACAACCAACAATCTCAACAGCTGGGCTATCGAAAAGCATTAATTTCATCTGTCCTGTTTGATCCATCACCTTGACATGTGTTTTGAACCTAAACGATTTATGTATTAGAGTGATAATGGATTACATATTAAGGATATGAGTAGTTTGTTTTAATACTTTGCTAAGATATTAGTCACTTGTGCATGGCAAGTATCACACTGCCACTTCTGTTTCTTTGTAACAGATGCATTTCCATTAGTAGTAGACTTCATCTTGGAAACCTTCTTATTACACTTTTTACATGCAATGTAGTACCACGCCCAGTCACAGTCTATGGCGTAAATAGTACATATCAGCTTAACCTTACCAACCTACAATCAATGAAAAATCTTTACTTGTGTACTTCACACACGACATATAAATCTATTAGATTAATTAAGTCCATAATGTTCACAGTGATACCTCAATCGAGTTCAAGATATCTTGGATGGTCCCATTCACATGTTGAGCGTAGAATTCTCCATTATTTGCTAACTGTAGCTCACATTTTGGTTTGCTCTCAAGTAAAGTGAGAGCAAGACCATCATTTGGCAACCTAGACAAACAAAGATTCAAGTTATTAATTTCTCAAAACTGTATAACTACTATATAAATACAAAAAAAAAACATAATTACTTATACTTACTTATTCTTGAACTCGACAATCTGATCATACTCTGGATTTATTGTGAGTTGTGAGGCATTGAAAGCATTTGCTATTGTCCTTACATCTACGATAGCAGTTTAAAAATAATTTAGTCAAAACTTGATAGGAAAATTTCCACTGGTTCATTTATGCATAGACACGTACCATTGTAGATTTTGATTTTAGCAAATCTCAGAAGACAAATCACCATTTCCACATCGACGTCTTGACATGCAGCGTAGATTTGATCAGCAAATGATCCCCATAAAGTACATGTTAACCTTACATCACTGTGTTGAAAGAATAACAAAAATTTTACATGAACAAAAGTTTTCATCTAAAGATCGCCATTTAAAATGTTATATACCTCTCATCCCTGAGTTCAACATCAATCTTTTTTGCTGGCTTGTTGTTAACATCTATTGTCTCCATTGCACCAACATTAACCACTTGACCAACAATGTATGTGTTAACAAATAAACGGATTTGTCAGAAGACACATAAACTTTTGAAGAGATATTTAAAATTTTTATGTTATTCATACGATTACCTATTAGGAAGTTTGGGTTGAGGTTCCCGGATATTACATAATCAAATCGGGAAAGAGATATGTATGGCTCGTCAAAGAGAGGTTCTATCCTTGCCACAACGGTTTGAGTCATGAAACTCATCTTGTATTGATGACCAGTTGGTTTGAATTGGCCACCGGCAAAACTTAACCCGAAATTTTCAACAGATCTCCATTCTCCTTGAGTGATCTTGTTCTCGAACCGATTCATCAGATTCTTTTTCACTGTAGCATGAATCTTTGTTCCCTGAAAATGACATTGTTGTTAAGATAATATTAACTTGAATATTGTTTGATTTTGTACATAATAATAGTAGCTCTGTGTACTTACCTGAGCATCAGCGAGCACCATGTCAAATGATTCACCAAATTGTGTTGTATCTGTTCTCCATGTATGAAGGACACAGACTTGCACTTTCCAGGAAGTTTTGAAAGGCTTGACATCTCGGAGGAAAGCATAGGAAGCAACCATTGGAAGGTAAGTTTCTTAGTTTGGACTCGAGAATTGATGAATTTGTGATGATTTTACCGTATATGTTGATGAGATATTTATAGGTGATTCACGTATGCAAGCATAATATCTTTGATTCTTTTAATTTCCAATATTTTTTCGAATATTAAGGTTTGAGGTTAGGGAAGTTTGGATTTTTGTGATAATACTATGAGATTTTTTGAGATTATGATGGATTAAATCTTGGTAATTTGATGGATGAAGCGATGATTAAGGTAATTTGGTTTATTAGTTGGTTATGATTTGTATAGTTACCCGATCTTGATTGTTGTGGTGATGTAGTCTTAAAGTTTCGAATATTAAGGCTTGACATGGTGATATAGTCTTAAAGTTTCGAATATTAAGGTTTCAGTTTAGGGAAGTTGCGATTTTGTTAATAATACTAAGAGATATTTTGAGATTATGATGGATAATTTTAAGGTTTTTGTTTAATATCTAATGGGTCAGACTTTTTTTAGGCAGTGGATTTCATAGAAGCTGAATCAATCAGAGTCGAAGCCCAAAAACGTTGAATCTGAGTTATTTTTGAGAGAGGACGCGGATCCTTAATACAAATGGGTCGGATAATGTCGATTGCTTATTTTTGACAAAATTACCCCTTCCAATTTAAAAAAAAAACACTCTCCTTTACAACTAATTGAATGGCAATCTTGGAAACTTTTGGCAATGTTCTAATTTGTACTTCTTTTTTATATATATAGAGATACAGTTTTAAATATCAAATCTACTTTTTATTCATAATATTTTGCTTATATAGAAAAATAAATTTTATTAATATATTGAAAAGAGTAAAATAAAAATTTACGTAGTTTTTCAAACATGTGTGAAATATGTTATCATTGTGTAAAAAAATGTAATATTGATAAAAACCTGTGAATACAATTATACAAATGGGTCAACTGTGTTTTTCTTTACGCAAGGTCTCAAATAAAGTATACATTGTTTTAAGTAAAAGGAAAAAAATGTAATATAGATCAAAAACTCTGAATACAAAAATGGGTCAATTGTGTTTTTCTTTAAGCAAGCTCTCGAACAAATAAAATATTGTTTTTAAGTAAAAATGGAAAACTTCAAATGATTCCCAAATGCAATGATTCTTGTTATTATTGTTTGTGTTGTAGTTATTTGAGCACGAAGGAACAGAAGCATATGATTAGAAGAATAATTAAACAATGGTCAACAACCGCCGCACCACATGGCTATATTAAAGAATATCTCGTTACTTGACCCCCAAAAAAAAAAAAAATAGCCTAAAATTTTAGTTGAATTGGTACTTTGTTCATACCGTGTGAAAATGTTGTCAGACCTGAATAAATTTGACGTGTGAAGAAGATATTGAAAATTTCAGCCAAATATGAACTCTAGAACACATCATGGTACAAACTTTTGTCTTCAACTAGGTCTGGTCTGATGACATATACAGGTCTATCCAAGGATGTGCTACTTACTTAGAAAAACTAGTTCGAATCTCACTTGAATCACAATATGCTGGTTAGGTTAACAATTTAATTATTTTTTATATAAAAAATCTAGTTTATATGTCAAATATCAATATGCAAATAAAGGAAGTAATTAAATAAAAACACATTTGATCTCTTACAAGTTTCAACGAATGAGACTGATTACCCCCTTGTCAATGTAATTTCCGATTATAACATTTTCCTTTATTTCTACACATTAATGTCACTACTCCCTAATCTATACTACTATTCAACTAATAAATAATTTTCTTGCCTTTAAAAAAAAAAATCAAATAAAATTCAGCTGTGTAGTAGAACATGTGCATAGGTACCCAAAGACAAACACCTGTCCCAAATCTTCTTCTCTCTAATTCCCATCAGAACATATTCCAACAGCATCAACATCCAGTGGCGCAAATCAGAAAAGCTTAGTATCTTCGGCTTTCATTATTCCGGTTCTAAACCAAAAAACGGATCATACATCCGACTGAACCGACCAAGAGACGCAAAGCAAACCAGCAAGAGCAAAGTCATCTCCGAACTTATCTCGCAAATCCAGAATACTAATCAACTAAAGATAATAAATTAGAGCCCAAATTAGCATAACTTCACCGCACGGTGCCTTCTCGGGTTTGCCACATCGCATCTGCCTTATTGTCTCACTTCTTAGCCGGACTGACACCGAAAAATTGAGGAAGCTTTCAAGAACTTTGGCTTAAAGGGAATCCTCAAATCTCGGCCACCGACGTATACAGAATCCTCTCCAATAACCGGTAGACTCTAAACCCGACTCAACCGATAATCTCCGGATAGACTGGGAACTCCGACAAAGAGGTTGGGTGTAGCAGGAGGACGCAACCCTAGACTCAGATCCGAACCCTGAAGCTACGAAGAAAGCCACCGCAACAGCTGCGAACCACCACCATCAGCCGCAACAACTATGAAGAAAGCCACCCTGAGCAGCTGCGAACCACCACCATCGGCCGCCGGAAAGGAAACGAGCCGAGATCTCGCTCCAAAGCATCAACCGCCGCAATAGATGAGCCATTCCTCAGCACCGCCGGAGAAGAAGAGATCGGAGGACCAAACTACTACTACAATTGGAAAATAACACAAAAAGAAAAAGCAGAACCCTCTCACACCGCCGGCGAAGCCCTGATCGGCGGAGAGGCAAGCGAAATTCCGATGGCGGCGGCTGGAGACTAGGGTTTTGTTGTGTTTTCTCTTTTCTCAAAAGTAGACTCTTAGTTAATCATTCATTCTTTAATCTCAAGCAAGAATCATTATCTGAGCATAACCAAATTCTTCATCCTTTTTAACTTATAATTCTTTTTTTCTTTTAAGAACAAAAACAGAAAAAGCAAATAAAGTTAAATACTTCATCTCTCTACAGTTTTGTCTGTTTCTTTGTACATTTGGCCATGAATGAATCAATGATTGTTTCTTCTTCCTACCTTTGATCTAATCGTTTCCACAAAATCTTCTCTTGTCGCTTCTTTCTGATCATCCCCAAGAAAAAGAAAAAGGTTTAATTTTTTTGTGTGCAAGTGTTAAATCAGAGAAGGGGGTTTTGAGTATATAAAGCTTCTTACTTTGATCCAAAAATTCGAAGTGGAAAAATGGAATCATCGTTACCTTCACCATTTGGCGATCCAGCTCCTAATTTATCTGATTCGGAGCTCCGAGAAACCGCTTACGAGATCTTAGTCGCTGCTTGCCGGACCACCGGAAGTCGTCCGCTCACTTACACCCCTCAATCCCCCAAATCTGATCGGAGCAACGGTGTGACGACGGCGGGTTTATCTCCATCACCTTCGCTTCATAGATCTCTTACGTCTACAGCTGCTAGTAAGGTGAAGAAGGCCTTAGGGATGAAGAAACGAAACGGTGACGGAGACGGAGGCGGAGGAGCATCGTCTGGTCAACCTGATCGGAGTAAGAAATCCGTCACGGTTGGTGAGTTGGTTCGTGTACAGATGCGAATTTCTGAACAGATCGATTCAAGGATTCGTAGAGCTCTTCTTAGGATCGCTTCTGGTCAGGTATGTAAAAAGGTAGCATTTTGATATTTCCCGTAAGAAGAGTTGGGATTGAGCTTTGACATTTGTGGGTTTGATTGTAGCTTGGGAGGCGTGTGGAGATGATGGTGTTACCTCTTGAGCTTCTTCAACAGCTTAAAGCTTCAGATTTTTCAGATCAAGAAGACTATGAATCATGGCAGAGAAGAAACTTGAAGCTTCTTGAAGCCGGTTTGATATTATATCCTTGTGTGCCGTTAACTAAATCGGATAAATCTGTTCAACAGCTTAAGCAGATCATCAGGTCAGGTCTCGAGAGGCCGTTAGATACCGGGAAGATTACAGGGGAGACGCAGAATCTTAGGAGTTTAGTAATGTCTCTTGCTACTCGGTCTAACAACAATGGGATTGGTTCCGAGACTTGTCATTGGGCTGATGGGTTTCCGCTGAATCTTAGAATCTATAAAATGCTCTTAGAGTCTTGTTTTGATGTGAACGATGAGTTGTTGATCGTTGAAGAAGTAGATGAAGTTTTGGAGCTTGTCAAGAAAACATGGCCTGTCTTGGGTATGGATCAGATGATTCACAACGTTTGTTTTCTCTGGGTGTTGTTTAATCGGTATGTTACAACTGGACAAGTGGAGAATGACTTGCTTGTAGCTGCTCATAACTTGATACTCGAAATCGAGAACGACGCAAAGGAGACGAATGATCCTGTGTATTCAAAGATCTTGAGTTCTGTTTTAAGTTCGATTGTGGATTGGGCTGAGAAGAGACTTCTTGCTTACCATGATACTTTCAACATTGATAACGTCGAGACGCTTGAAACTACAGTTTCTTTGGGGATTTTGGTAGCTAAAGTACTAGGTGAAGATACTTCTAGTGAGTATAGAAGGAAAAAGAAGCATGCCGATTCAGGTCGTGATCGTGTCGATACCTATATCAGATCTTCTTTGCGTATGGCCTTTTCACAGGTTTGTAATTTTCCCTTTTTTTTTTGTTGATTGTATTTGTATTTGAGGCCATTTATGTAGTTTTGTTTTTTCTTCTACTGTTTGGTTGTGATAGACAAAGAGGATGGTGGAACATAGCAAGAAATCAAAATCCCGTCAGAACACTAGCAATCTTCCGGCTCTTGCGATTCTTGCAGAGGATATTGGTCATTTAGCTTTCAACGAGAAGGCTATATTTAGTCCAATCTTAAAGAGCTGGCATCCTCTTGCAGCTGGTGTGGCTGCAGCTACGCTTCATTCATGCTACGGAACTGAATTGAAGAAGTTCATGTCTGGTATTACTGAGTTGACGCCGGATGCTATAAGAGTACTCACCGCTGCAGATAAGCTTGAGAAGGATCTGGTGCAGATCGCAGTTCAAGATGCAGTAGATAGTGAAGATGGCGGGAAATCAGTTATTAGAGAGATGCCTCCTTTTGAAGCTGAAGTTGTTATTGGCAACCTTGTGAAATCATGGATCAAGACTAGAGTCGATAGGCTTAAGGAGTGGATTGACCGGAATCTCCAGCAAGAGGTATCTAACGACTTTAAAAATATTTCCTTTTTGGTTATGCCTTGAGAGTTTATTGATTGGTTTTGTAACTTTCTATTGCAGGTATGGAATCCGAGATCGAATAAACTTGGTATCGCTCCTTCTGCAGTTGATGTACTGAGGATGGTAGATGAGACATTGGAAGCGTTTTTCTTGTTGCCAATACTAATGCATCAAGTTTTACTTCCTGAGCTAACGTCAGGTCTCGACAAATGTATGCAGCATTACGTATCAAAGGCGAAATCTTCCTGCGGTATGCAGATTATTCAATTGTCTGGTATTTTGAATGATGAAGCTCATGCTTTGTTGATTTCTCACTTATGGATTTTCTTTATTTTCTTTAATGGAATTGATTAGGCTCGCGGAATACGTTTCTACCTGCTCTGCCCGCTTTAACAAGATGCACGGTCGGGTCGAGACTACATGGTGTATTTAAGAAAAAGGAGAAGCCAATGGTAGCTTCTCACAGGAGGAAATCTCAGTCAGCGTCGAGTAATGACTCGGCAGAAATAATTCAGTTCTGTTGCAGAATCAACACTCTGCAGTACATTAGGACGGAGATCGAATCATCGGGGAGAAAAACATTGAACCGTCTCCCAGATTCCGAAGTTGCTTCTTTGGATGGTAACGGTAAAGTCTTTGAACAGTCCATTGGTTATTGCTCGAAAGGAATACAGCAACTGTCTGAAGCAACTGCTTACAAGATCGTCTTCCACGATCTGAGCTACGTTCTCTGGGATGGTCTGTATATCGGGGAAGTTCCTTCCTCGAGGATCGAGCTGTTTCTTCAAGAGCTCGAACGGTGCCTTGAGATCATCTCCTCAACGGTTCATGACAGAGTCCGAACAAGAGTCATTTCAGACATCATGAGAGCTTCTTTCGACGGGTTCTTATTGGTCCTCCTAGCAGGTGGACCATCACGTGGCTTTACAGTTCAAGACTCTGCTGCGGTGGAGGAGGATTTCAAGTTTCTGTGTGATCTTTTCTGGTCAAATGGAGATGGTTTGCCTTTGGATTTAATCGAGAAGGTTTCGACGACGGTCAAGAGTATACTTCCGCTGCTGCGCACTGATACAGACTCTTTGATTGAACGTTTTAAAGCTGTGTGTCTCGAGAATCATGGTTCTGACAGAGGGAAGCTTCCACTACCGCCAACTTCTGGTCCGTGGAGTCCAACAGAACCAAACACACTTTTAAGAGTATTGTGTTACCGTTATGATGAGTCTGCTACTAAGTTTCTGAAGAAGGCGTATAACTTGCCCAGGAAGCTAACCTGAGAAACTATCGAGAGTTGGGAACTTGAAACAGGTGGTGATTTTAGTGGTATACGCCGGTTTAGTTTGAAATGTGGGATACTGTATTATTTTTGGTTAAGCGGCTAACCGTTTGGTATTGGCAAATTAAATTACTTGTACACAAGAAAGTAGAAAAACTTCAGTGAAATATTCGTCTTTTGTACTACTACTAATCAAAGCTTGTGGCCTTGTGGGCTTTGTAGTTTACACTTTACATGTTGTCAACTGTTATAGTTTTGTATATTTATATTTATTACCTTTGTTTTTCATCATTCTTTTTCAGTTTTATCTTTTTGACAATGTAAAATTTAATTGCTACAAATCATACTGTTCATTAGTTCATGTCATGAGCATCAGAAAATGATTATCGTATATCGAACTTTCCACAAATATACATGCGCCCAACGATCTAGTATTTTGTTAAAATTCGGTAGTGTTTTTTTTTTTTTAATTACATTGTAACCACATTTTTCAAACTTTAACCACACTGAAAAAGCTTCTTCAAATAACGCAATATCTTCGGTTGATTACTACGGTGCACTTCTTTGATTACCTCGATCGAGTGCTTCTCCATCCGTTACATCCTCATAATTGTTTTCATGACTAACTCCATATGACAATGATGTTGGTGGTGGAAGACATGGACTTTCAGCGAGATGGTCTTGATGAGGTGTTTGGATTTATGACATGTGGTAATTAGACGATACGTTTTTTGTGGACTAAATAGTTACATGGATCACCAGCATAATTAACCTATCTCTTTGTTTCCACCCAAGCCACACGCACTACAAGGTTCTTCAAGTTGTCTAGGAAATAAGGTGAGAGGATGTTGATGGCTCTCTGAGTCTGTGATAGTAAAAGGAGGATCTTCCCTGTTGGTACGGGATTCAGCACCCCCGACATACCGAGCTAAACCAGAAATACTAATTGATTAGTTAACCGGAAAACCGGTTAAAGGCTTGATTAGGTCAACAAGAAATCAGTTCGGCCAAAGTGTCACCTTGAAGAAGAAGGAGCCGACTTCCACTTCGGCACGGCGGCCGAATGAAGCAATGAGGCAGCTTTCCATATCTTACTTCATCCGATAAGGAAAGCGAATATATATTGTAATCTTAGAGCATGTATAAAGAGGGGGATACTTCTCCCTTGTAAGGTATCCAGAATAAAATACAATAATTGAGTTCTCCTCTTGTTCTTAGCAATAAACCCTAATTCTTTTGAGTTCTACTTCTTTACTTTCAATTCCAAGGCTTAGATCCATTTTCTAGAGAGATAACTTTATTGAATTTGTTTCCCTCCTTAAACAAATTCATTGTGGAAACCTAGTTCCTACATTCCCTCATGCAATCCAAATCGAGACGAAAATCACACACAATACAACGATAAAATATACTAGCTAGGGTTTTGCCACACCAATCACAAGCGTTGTTGGATTCATAAACAACGTTTCGGTCAAGCATAGAGGCAAGTGAGTACACCGTAAGAGGAGTATTGCCTTCGAATGAGTGGATATTAGTTTCGGAAAACCGAAGGGTGGTATAGAGAAGGTGGTTGGGGTGATAAGGATATCTCAGACGTAGCGGGACGATGTCAGTATGTCACAGCCTTCGTGGACCACGAGCTTGCAGATGTCGCAATAGTAATGCCAATCATTTCAGTTTTCGTCATCACTCTCGTCAATTGGTCTGCAACAAAGACATCTTGAAGGAAGAGGATTATCTTGGTGAGGATGAGCTGGATCAGAGAGACGGCATCTTGGTGCGAGATCTTGATATTTTCGTTGCAAGGAAGAGTCTAATTAATTAGGGGTTTTAAAACAAAATATATATTTGTAAAGTATGATTGTATGAATACGGATGTTACGTGTTATTTGAATTTAGTTATATAAAAGGAAAATTATATAGTGAATCAATTGTTTTTTTTAACGACTTATTAGTCGAGGTCTAGAAATAAAGCGGTGGGTTGTCAATGATTGTAGTATCCAATTTGCTGTCAAACATATATTTAATCATAGTGATTTGTTAATTAAAAATACATTAACGTTTATATCAAATTTAAAAATTATATTAGACATTTTGTTTAATAATGATATTCATATGAATCTTGATAGTTTCGAAATTCTTTAAACTGGATGTGCATGGAAGACAAGTTTTTGTGGAGACTTTTTACATTTTTGAAATCCGCATGCCGTGTGATTGTCAGATCATTAGAGACCTAAAAAATGAACTTTATTTCCAAAATTTGTTCCCACTCTCTTGTTTCACTTGATGAGATCGATAATTATGAATACATGAAAAGTGCTTGAGGCTCTCCGTCTAGTGATAAACAAAGACGAGAGTTTCCACTGAGACTTTTGAATGGTTGTGTAGTATTAGTGTGGACCAGACGTCCCGACGGTGCATACAAATATTTTGGTATGGGAAACATTTGGACGGTCGTATAGAGCATATATTATAGTATGCACGGGTAACATACTGCGATATGGAAATCACAATGGTATATGAAGTTTTTGAGGAGTGTAGTAAAAAAAATGCAGATCAACAATGAATTTATAATAGTGGAGCTTTATGCTCAAGTGCGCACTAATACACAACAATATACTATAGTTAATTAAATGCCAACTAGTCCTACTTTAGTCCGGTCATAAACATACTACACAACCATTCAAAGCATGAGTGAGAGGGAACTGATTATATTGCTCCTGTCAATATAAATAATCAGACAGTCTTTCGAGTAATCTAGAAAGAAATAATATTGTCTACATGGTCACATGATCTAGACAAATACCAAAAAGTATGGGAATGACGCTTACACTCATTTTTGATTCCTCCAACTATAACTCTTCTTCTGAAATTATTCCTCTCTAAGTCGTAGAATAAAATCTCGGGAGCATCCTTTTCAAATGACGACACAATACAGATTTCTCCTGCATCAGTGGTGCCGCAGATTGTCATTAGTTCGAGATTCCAGTATGAATCACAAAAAGAAGGAGAAAGAAGAGCAGTATTGGCCAACCAAATTTGCTTCTTAATATCATCAAGCACACACAAAATATAACTATTATCCTTGTTGACAGAAAATAAGGCTAATTTCCCTTTGTAGTTTATTAGTTTTACACGATCTAACTTCTCTTTTTCTTTTGATGCTTCAACGAAAAGTAACCGTTCATCCCCAACAGTATAAGTTTGCTGAACAAGAAAGAAACGGGTCAATTACAAAGCCCAATAGCTGACAAAAAACACAGGGGAGATTCGGCCCATTAAACTTTTTTAAAACAAGGCTTTATGATTTTGTCACGTGCCGAAAGGTTTGAAAAACAGAGCATCACACGTGCCGCCTCAAAATTTGAAATCACGACTTCAAAAAAAAAAATCCCAAAGGGTAAGAAAATAAATTAATTCCCAGAAAAAGAAAAAAGAAAAAAAAAACTGAAACCCTCTCTCTTCTCTCTCTTCTCTCTCTGGAGGAAGGAAGGCAACTATGGAAGCTATGCTTGTGGACTGTGTACACAACAGTCTTCGTCATTTTGTATACAAGAATGCTATTTTCATGTGCGAGCGTCTCTGCGCTGAGTTCCCCTCTGAGGTGCCCTCTTCCCTTCACTCTCTCTCTCTGATTTTATCTCTATTTCTTTCAAATTCTGTTCAATCGAAGCTGTTGGAATGGTCAAATAGAGATTTTTGGGTTTTTAATTCGTCTGGGTATCTTTGAATTCGTCGAAAGTGCATCTCTTTTTAGATTTCGAATTCGATAGCTTCACTGTGTCTTCTTCGAGATCGATTTTGGTTTCTCACCTTTTTATCCCTTTGCTTCGCGATCTGTGTATTGATTCTCGGTTCAATTCGTTTTTTTTTTTACTCTCTCTCTCTTGGGTTGAATTTGTTTTTATTAGTAGCTGTGCTCATTAGTCATTACTGGTTTTGGTCTTTAGAAAAATTGCAATTTGAGGTTTGCTTCTCTCTAGATTTCAGAAGTAAATGACTTTTTGTCCATATATGATTCCAAGTTTAAATTCTATTATCCTTGGCACTTAGCTATGAGTCAACTGTTACAGGAATTCTCTGGGCTTATCTCAAGTTTTGTTAAAATTTGGGTTTATAGAGCTTCAATAATAGCTGAGAAAGTATTTTATTCATTTAGCCTTCTTGTCTGGATAGTTTCAACATTCGTAGCGGTTTTCAAATTGTGAGCTTCAGGAAGCGTGTCAATAAAAGACTAGCCTTTGAGTCCTTCTTCTTTAATCACTTTTCTGACTTTTCCTCTTATACAGGTTAATTTGCAGCTATTAGCCACCAGCTACCTGCAGAATAACCAAGCTTACAGTGCATATCATCTGTTAAAGGGTATGTGCCATGGTTTCTTGACTTGTTCCTTGTTACTTTGTTAGCCTTTTAGTCAGAATTTTGCGCCTTCTTTTGTTAGATTGTTTTTGATAATCTTTGTATTCGTTTTGATATGTAAAGGAACACAAATGGCTCAGTCCCGGTACTTGTTCGCGTTATCATGCTTCCAGATGGACCTTCTCAATGAAGCTGAATCTGCACTCTGTCCTGTTAATGAACCTGGTGCGGAGGTATTTAATGTTCTCTGGTATATTGCCTTTATAAGCTTATTGAATCTCATTTTACTAACACAGTGTGTCAGTATCTGGACCTTATTCATTGATTTAGTTCAGCTAAGATAACATCAGGCTTCTGGTTATTGTGCAGATCCCAAATGGCGCAGCAGGCCATTACCTTCTTGGACTGATTTACAAGTTTGTTTTTTGATTCTCTCTATGCAATTATTCTTGATTCTGAATGTCTTCAGTGAGATGATTTCTCATATATAATAGTGACCTTTCAGGTATACGGATAGAAGGAAGAATGCTGCTCAACAATTTAAATTGTCTTTAACAATAGACCCTCTACTTTGGGCCGCATATGAGGAATTATGTATACTAGGTAAACAGAATACCTTTTCTGCATACTTGGCTCATTGGCTATGCTTCTCTAACACTTTTCTTTCCGTTCAACTTCTTCAGGTGCTGCTGAGGAAGCAACTGCAGTTTTTGGTGAAACAGCTGCTCTCTCCATTCAAAAGCAGTACATGCAACAACTGTCAACTTCCCTCGGCTTAAACACGTACAATGAGGAACGTAATTCGACTTCTACTAAAAACACGAGTTCTGAAGATTATAGTCCAAGGCAGTCTAAACACACACAAAGCCATGGCCTTAAAGATATCTCTGGAAATTTTCATTCTCATGCAATTAATGGAAGTGTTTCGAATATGTCATTCTATAATACGCCTTCGCCAGTGGCTGCACAGGTAATGCCACACGATTTTCATACTCCATTTTTTTTATCACACATTCTTTAGTACTTTGGAGGTTTAATGCATCATGGGTATAAATCTCACAGTGTATGCATCTGTTATTTATATCTCTTATGCCAAAAGAATGGTTTCTTTAATCTTGACTATTTAAAAATGGGGTCTTGATTCTGTTTTTGTGTCTCTGGTTTGGCACTTAATTTTTATCAGCCTTTATAGTTATCTGAAATGGTTTATTTGTATTTTTGAAATTGTAGCTGTCCGGTGTAGCTCCTCCACCACTTTTCCGGAATTTTCAGCCGGCTGTTGCAAACCAAAACTCTCTTATTACTGACAATTCTCCAAAGTCCACAGTAAACTCGACTCTTCAAGCACCCAGAAGAAAGTTTGTAGATGAAGGAAAGCTACGTAAGGTAGTATTTACATATCTGTACTGGTCTACTTAGTTTTCACATATATGTACTGGTCTACATAGTTTTGAACATATTGGTTTTCACTTTACTCTTTAAGTCTGATTTGTACTCGGGATGAAATTTTCTCTATCATCTTTCTCACCGTGAGTGCATGTCTCTTTTGTTTGCAGATTTCTGGCAGGCTATTTTCTGATTCTGGTCCACGACGGAGCTCGAGACTGTCTGCGGATTCAGGGGCAAACACTAATTCAAGTGCTGCAACAGTAAGCGGAAATGTAAGCAACGCTTCCAAGTATTTGGGAGGTTCTAAATTGAGTTCTTTAGCACTTCGTTCTGTAACACTTCGGAAGGGACACTCCTGGGCGAATGAAAACATAGATGAAGGTTATTACATTCCATGCACTATATCACTATTTTTGTTTGAAATCTGGCCTGTTGTGATTATTATCATGCCTTCTGTTTTGGTGTCGGCATAATAGTAATACCCAAAGCGTTGTCATTCTGATTGGCTAGGAGTTCGTGGGGAACCTTTTGATGATTCAAGGCCTAATACTGCCTCAACGATTGGTTCTATGGCCTCCAATGATGCTAAATTCTGTGATCAAGAAGACGAAACAATGTTGACTGCGGGCACAGCAATGAGTGCCCAAAGAATCACAATTGGTGTTTCGGAATTTGTAAGCCTCCTTAGGATACTTGGAGAAGGGTGTAGACTTTCGTACATGTACAGGTGTCAGGTAGACATATTGTTGTTCTCTTGAATAATGCAAGGTGAGGTGAACTTATATAGGCTTATTTATTGTGTTCCTCTGCTTCTGGATGGTTCAGGAGGCACTGGATATGTATATGAAACTTCCACATAAGCATCATAATACAGGATGGGTTCTTTCCCAGGTAAATTAGTGACTCTTTTCTCTTTTAGACTGTCATATATGGATACAGCTTAGACATGTTTTATTTTGACAACCATTGTAGGAGCTATGTTATTCATTTTTTTGTTGTTGTTGTGTATATACGCTTTTTGTAACGACTAACTTGGACAGAAGTTTCCAACGAGATCCCCTGTGTGAGTTTTAGTCTGGTGCCCTGTGATAGTTATTGTTGGAGGTTTATATACATCTAGTATTGCTATCAAATGCAGGTCGGGAAAGCATACTTTGAACTAATCGACTATTTAGAAGCTGAAAAAGCATTCCGTCTTGCCCGCCAGGCTTCTCCTTATTGCTTAGAAGGAATGGATATATACTCTACGGTCCTCTACGTAAGTGTATTTTTCCTGGTTTCTAAACATACAGTCTCATCTGAGTCTGTGATGAAACTCAAACGTTGACAATTTGCTTTAGGTTGAGGAAAGGTTGAAAATTCCTGGAAAAAAATCCCATGTATTGTAATATATTCATCCAAAAAAATATATATTTTTTGCAGCATTTGAAGGAAGATATGAAGCTGAGTTACTTGGCTCAGGAACTAATATCAACCGATCGCCTAGCTCCCCAATCTTGGTAATTTTTGTCTAAGTTCTTTTTCTGATTAATGTTTTAATATACTGTTAGTGATTTGGACACATAAGCGAACTATCGATTATGTAGGTGTGCTATGGGGAATTGCTATAGCTTGCAAAAGGACCATGAGACCGCACTAAAGAATTTCCTGCGAGCTGTTCAACTGAATCCAAGATTTGCATATGCTCATACTTTATGTGGCCACGAGTAAGAAAACTTCTATCGATTTGATTGTACAATGTGCTTGATGAATAAATGCTCTGGTTGTTTGTCTCACTCTCTATCTTTACTGTCTCTGTAGATACACAACTCTTGAAGATTTTGAAAATGGAATGAAAAGTTACCAAAACGCACTTCGTGTAGATACAAGACACTATAACGCATGGTACGGGCTGGGAATGATATATCTACGCCAAGAGAAGTTAGAGTTCTCAGAGCATCACTTCAAAATGGCTTTCCTAATAAACCCGAGTTCATCTGTCATAATGTCTTATTTAGGGACAGCTCTGCATGCCTTAAAGGTTATTTTATTACTTTCATTTTGTAAGGTCTACAAGAAAAAACAAGCTTTAAAGAATGACTAAATGTTTTTTCTTGTTCTGTGTGAACAGAGAAGTGAGGAAGCACTAGAGATAATGGAGCAAGCAATAGTAGCAGATAGAAAAAACCCACTTCCAATGTACCAGAAGGCTAACATACTTGTCTGCTTAGAAAGATTAGATGAAGCTCTAGAAGTTCTTGAGGAGCTCAAAGAGTATGCACCTTCAGAGAGCAGCGTTTACGCTTTAATGGGCAGGATCTATAAGCGGCGAAACATGCACGATAAAGCCATGCTTCATTTCGGTCTCGCTTTGGATATGAAACCGCCTGCAACTGACGTTGCTGCAATAAAGGTTTGAGTCTTTCAAAAACACAACAGAGTCGTCCAGTGACGGTTTCTAAATTTGAATTATTTTGAGTCTTGAGAAAGGGATTAATAGCGTAATAATGTTTGTCTAAAACAGGCTGCAATGGAGAAATTGCATGTTCCGGATGAGATAGACGAGAGCCCATGAAACCATTGCTGCTCCAAGGAACCTTGAGTTTGAATTAATGTGAAACCGTTGCTGCTCCACGAACCATGGGTATAAATTATCTGTGCAAAGCCTAGCTCTTTTAGGGAACTAGTTGAATTTTAAATCTTTAGCTTTGGTACTAAACAGTAACACAGCCACAAGAGCTTACCACATGACATGACTTGAGTAATGTATCATGAGTTAAGCTGTATGTTGTCCATAACTACTTATTTGCAATATATAAATTTTCCACATGGGTATGTTTGTTACGAACTCTTTGTCTTTACATATTTTTTCTTCTGGTATGTTCAATTTCAATGATATGTTTATATTGTGAACAGTGTTAAAAAGTTAAAAAGCGTTAAACTAATATATTATATTCTGTAGATATTGGTAAACGTTCTCAGAAAATCTTTAATAAACGTCTACTGGAATAGCTGACAACGCGTTTGTAGAAACGTTTAAGATCGCAAAGATTGCATCCGAAACCATTTCGCGAAACTCACGATTAAGCCTTGTTGTGATTTGAAAACTAAAGACAATATAAGTCTCGACGCTTGTGTGCTAACACCACAACAACCAAACCACTTTTGATTATTTTTTTAAAACAAAATGCAGTTCACGTTTGACTATTTCAATTTGTATATATGTGAAGCCGATATTCCCGAGACTTCACTTCAATTTGCAAAAAACAAGGGATAATAGTTAGTCTCGATGCTTTGCGTGTGTTAGAAACACTAAACACAACAGCAACTAATTGTTTCAATTATTATTTAACCACGATATTTAAACTAATATTATGCTCATCTGCTAAAGCTTGTGAACCCCTCTTCATGTCTCAGTCTTACTTGTGCTACCTCCTCCTTGCTCTTTGTAAGCTTTTAACCTTTTAGCATCTTTTGCAAGTCTACCTTTCTTTTTCTTTCTCGGCCTTTTCTTAGTGTTAAGGAGCTTCCTGTCTATACCAAAAAGTTTGTAGTAATGCCAAGCTTCATTGGCACTAGCTATGAGTTCGCCTGTTGCTTCATCATTGTATGCCAAAAAAACTTCGAAACCTCTTTTTCGAACAGAATGAATGATCTTCACGAAGTCTTTATTGCCTGTCACAACAAGGGTGGGACAAGGGGGCATTTTATCACACATATATTGAAGAAGTGCCACCTTTGCAGCATTGTCCGCTGTGTCTTTCTCTGAAAAAATTATTAATGTAATGAATTACGTACTAAACTGAAAGAAAAAATAAACTAAAAAGACAAGGTCGTAAGAGAGGTTGTTACCTTCCGATTCCGATCGTGGTACATGGACTAAGTTTATATTGTCTTTCTCTTGCTCCTTCAGATATTCATATTTTACTGTGTTGAAATGACGTTTATCTCCTATCCCCACAAACCCCGATACAATAAAATTCTTCTTCTTAAGAAACTCAACGATATGTGGATATAATAAACCTAAATCTTGAGCTTCATAATAACTTGGGATTGGACAGTTTTCCCAATCCCAAAGTATATATAAGAGGCGAGATTGGGTATCAATGGAAGGCAACCTTACAGATTTACCTCTGCAACAAAATAAAAAGAAAGAGAGTTTTAGTTATGTATGGTTACAAAAAAAATTAATAGATACTTATAATAGTTGTTTATTATGTATCCTTCTATACTTTTATTAATCATATTGGATGAAGAAAAAGAAAAAAAATTACTTGGTTTCACGATCTTTCTTCTTTAAAACGTTCAGAAGTTTCCCACCAACTGCTTCTCTGATTTCAGCACCCCTTGCATCTATGGTTAGTTTGGACCCTTGACAATTAAAAATTAAGATAAATCAGTTTTAACGAAAAAAAGATCAAACAAAAGCAATAAATATAAATTTTCTTAAAAAATATAGAACATTTGTTAGAATTAATAGAAGTTTACACGAAAACTCTATAGTATTGGTTTTCATATAGATTAGAGGAGTGAGAAGCTATTCCTTTTTTTACTTTTCCGCTAAACTTGTATTTTGTTCCTCATATCTTTTGTGTTCTCTTACAGAGAGACATCAATTGGAGTAGTTTACACTTAGAGGAGAATAAGAACCAATAGAAATAAGAGCGAGGAATTAATAAGAGCAAAGAATTAAGGAAGAGCAACTCATACGTAGACAAAGAGACAAGAATAATCCATGTCTAAGGATAAATAAGAGCAAGCGACTATGTTGACAAGAATAAGATTACCTTTGGTTGCAGACATTGACACCACCAACTTGAGTGTGGCCGGCGACTTTCTTCAAGATGATCAGGAAGATTAAATTTTAGTTTGCAGCTTTTATAAAATTAGGTTTTTCTTTCTGGATTAGGTCTTCCTTGGGCCAAAGTGATTAGTGTTTGTTAAATTGTCTAAAACCGAATTAATTGACAAACCGAACCCGAAAATTATTAATGGAAATGTCTATACCATAGATTAATGGAGTACGTGAGATCGATCCAACGGTTGAGAAAACAGTTTCTTAATTTACGTCAGATCAGACGGCTGGCATAGTAGTTTCTAGGAGTACATGCCAGGGCAGATCTAACCCTAGCTAGATAGTCTTTCATCGGCAGCCACAGAAAATAACCCTAACTCTGCTCACTTTTGTCCATGTCTTCCCCGATCAACGAATTTGCCGGTAAGATTCAACTCTCTTACTCAATCAGTCTGTGTTTTCAGTAACTGAATTTGTTCTTAATTGATTTTCTCATCAGAGGCGGAGACGGGCGTCTGCCTCCTTCTGGGACGTCGTGGATTGCGAAATTCCTAATGATCTCTCTCTTGACGTATCGTGGTAAAGTGTCAATCCGTGCCTCTCTCTCTTTTTACTTGTACGTACGTGCAAGACGTAATAAGATGCTAGCAATCTGTATGTTTTTTTTTTTTTTTAAACTAGATACCATTATATTAAGCTTCTCAAGAGTAGTTGTACAGTACAGGATATGTCATATAGCCAAAGTTTTAATAGCTACAACACATGGTCAGATAAAAAGCTAATTGAGTCATTATGGAGTTTGGAAATGAGTGAACCAAAGGCAAAGGTAGGTGTCTTGTAGTGGATTCCTTGTGAACTGATTAGCTGAACTGGACCGATCCATCCACAATAGCTTCCTCCGGAGCGTTAGTTGTATTTCCCTTTGTATCTGGAGTTCAGTATGCATGGGAGGTTGTGGAGTGAAGTCTGGAGTTGCGTTCCCGCCAGAGGTAGTATATGAGTGCTTGAAAGATGAGTTTACATATTGAATTTAACCTCCTATTTGTGGTGGGAGCCTTAATCCAACTGATGAGACCTTTGAACGTAGAATTTGATGGAGGGGATAGAGTAGCAAAGAAAGCCGACCAAACATTCCTGGAGTAAGGACATTGAAAGTACAGGTGATCTCTTGATTCATTACCTGACAAACAGAGAAGACAAAAAGGAGGAACAGGTAGGCTCCAACGAGTGAGTCTATCCCTCGTAGTGAGTCGATCTTGAGCAGCAAGCCACGTCATAAACGCCATTTTAGGTATTCTGTCCTTGAACCAGACTTGCGAGGACCATGGAACTGTAGGTCCTGGCGGGTGTAGATGCTTCCATGTTCGCATTGAGAAGAAAGATCCTTGAGTTTGGTCCGGACTGAGATTCCAATGTAAGACATCACTACCGGCCACGTCAATCTGTATGTTGAGTTAATTACTTGAGTAATGTATCATTAGTTAATCTGTATGTCGTCCATACCTACTTATTTGCAATATATGTATAAATTTTTCCACATGGGTATGTTTCTTTTGAACTCTTTACTCTATCTTATATGTCTTTTACATATTTTTGTTTTGGTATGTTCAATTTAAATGTTATCTTTTTTTTTAATTGAGAACAGAGTTTAAAAATATGGCAATTAAAAAGTTAAAAATCGTTAACTAATTTATTTTGTATTTTTTTTTTCTGCAAATCAAATATATTATATCATTAAGAGTTTTACAAGATACATAAATCACTAGTATACAACCGCTGACACAAATAAAGGAAATTAAACTTAATTCTGGTAAAAAAATGGAATTGACCATGCTTGCCAATCCGAAGTCTTATAGGCTAACAGAAACAATCTATTATATCTCTCTTTAACATACCAGCTATCATCATATAGATGAAAATCTAAAATGCTTTTCGCATTACTTTAGTTAAAAGAAAAAAACAGAATTGTTGCTTCAAATGATTCATACTCTTGTATTTTGAATCTCAATAAGATATGCTGAAATCGCCTTACGCAACGTTGCCAATTAGTGATTATGAACGCTCTTTTCGCAGAAGAAGAATTTTCCAACCAAGTAAAAGAGATAACATCATTGTCACAGTCACATCTTTTTCCTTTCCATCACGCTCATATCTTGTTTGGGTTTATAACAAAGACAAATTAATTTAATAAAATGAAGAACTCGTGTAGGTAGAAGAAAGACTTCCGTCCATGAAAAGTGATCACCATCATCATTCTCAAAGAAAGTTTCCACCTTAGACGTAGAACTATATATTCCACAACTCATATAAACAATTGACTAGATGAAATATTTCAACCAGGTAATAAGAAAGCATCACCATCATCTAACATCGTTATCGTCAGATCTCGAATTTTGATTCCATCAAGTTGACTGATTCCTCCATCGATTCCGGGATCAAAAACTCATGTAGAACCTCCATACCATTGGATAAGAGGACATTCACCGGTTAATACCCGGAAACTCTGCCGGTAGTGAGTGAACACTCCAGAAACAAACTTTCTATAAAGAAAGACATCATGATTCCTTTGAATCGACATTATATGGAAGGAACAACAACTGAGATGAGATGAATTTGTTATAGTGATTAGTGAGATCACAATGAATTGACAGAATAACCAAATCAAGGATGGATCCAATGACGTGGCTAGAGTCTGTTTACAAGATGACGGACCCAGTCCCTGAAACATCATCGACGCGAAGAGGCAATTTTCGTGGATTTGATAATCTGGATTTGCCAGTTTTAGTTACTGAAAATCTAAAATTGTACAATAATTAGACGAAGTACAAACAACTGAATAAGGCAAGCGATGGTGGCTTGAACAGAAGCAAATGTCGATGTAACTCTGTGTTTATTATCAAGAGAGGATGTTACATATATAGTATTACACTCAACTGTAATCTACGATCTAGAAAGATCCCCGCTACCATCCTATACAATCATCTATCCTTTAGTTACGGAACAACTAAGACTTAGCACAAATATGCTCTGTACTTATATCGAATATGCCCTTCGTAGTAAACCGGTAAAGAACCAGTTTAAACCAATGTTAAACCTCAATACCCCCCTCAAGCTGGAGCATACAGATTGTGATTGCCCAGCTTGCTCCAAAATCTCCAAAAACCATCCCTCCCAATCGGCTTCGTTAATATGTCAGCAAGTTGATACATCGTGTTAACATGATGCAGAGTAATGTTGCGTGAGACCACTTCATCCCGAACAAAGTGACAATCATTTTCAATGTGTTTTGTTCTCTCATGAAACACCAGATTCGTAGCTATATGAATCGCTGACTTGCTGTCACAACGAACTACCATCGGTTGTGTATGCAAAACTCCTAACGTGCGTAACATTCGTTTCACCCATAACAATTCCTGGACAAGATCTGCCATAGCACGATATTCTGCATCAGCTGAAGATCTGCTAACTATCTTTTGCTTTCTCGTTTTCCAACTGATCGGTGATGTTCCAAGTTGAACAAAATAACCTGTGACAGAGCGTCTGTTCATAGGATAGCCAGACCAGTCTGAATCACACCGTCCTGTCAGTTGAAAGTCATTATCTGATCTCAACAATATGCCTTGACCTGGATCCGATTTCAAGTACCTGACAACACGTAAAGCCGCCTGCCAGTGATCTTCTCGCGGTTCTTGCATAAACTGTGTCAAGACATGAACTGAAAATGCCAAGTCAGGATGTGTGACACCCAAATATATGAGACGACCCAGGAGACGGGGATATGGTTTAGGATTCAGCATCAGTGGCAAGGTTGACCGTACTAACCCATGATTCTTCTCTAAGGGAAAATCTGCAGGTTTGGCTCCAAGATAGCCTGTCTCAGAGATGATGTCAAGCGCATATTTGCGTTGACACAGATAAAAACCCGATGCATTCCTAGCAAACTCTATGCCAAGGAAAATTTTCAATTCTCCCAAGTCCTTCATGTGGAAACATGCGGACAAGTATTCTTTAAAAGCTTGCGTAGCTTGCTCACAACGGTCCATTATTATCAAATCATCTACATATACCAGAATATGTAATCGTGTTGTACCTTTTTCGTATGTGAATAACGAGTAATCGGAAGTGGCCTGAACAAAACCATATGCGAGTAAAGCTGACGAAAGCTTCGCGAACCAGCAGCGGGGGCCCTGTTTCAAACCATACAGTGATTTTCGAAGTCTCAACACTTTGTTCGGATCAGCAGATTCATAACCTGGGGGCATTCGCATATATACTTCTTCATCCAAATCACCGTGAAGAAAAGCGTTGTGTACATCCATCTGATGTACCAACCAATTATTTTTGGCAGCTATATCCAAAAATAACCTAACAATTCCCATTCGTGCAACTGGTGAGAAAGTCTCTCCATAGTCTTCACCCTCGATCTGCTTGTTGCACAAACCTCGCTTTGTACCTCTCAATTATTCCATCTGATCGAAACTTTACCTTGAAAACCCATTGACTGCCAATGGCCTTTTTCCCTGGAGGCAAATCCTCTTCACTCCAAGTCTGATTTTCCTCCAGAGCTCCATATTCATTTCCCACTGCATTCCGCCATTTATCCTCCTTTATTGCTTGCTTGAATGACCGTGGCTCAATCTCTGAAATAATTGCTGCTACATAAGTTGTATATTTTTCAGAGAACCGATGACTAGTATCATAATCAGCAATTGGATATACCACATCAACATTCGCTTCTTCCTCGATCTGCGTCGGAACTGGCTTTACCACAAAATCCTTTAGACGCACTGATGGTGTTTTCTTGCGGTGACCTTTGCTTAGCTGTTGTTCGACAGCCGCACTTTCAGTTTCTAGAGATGATGAGGATGTCGAAGCAATTGCCCTACTTGTACTGGGTTGTCAATCCGGTTGGGCCTGTATTGGATCAATAGGAGGCCCACTTTGCTGTCTTGTTTTGATATGTGGAATCGGTATCGAACTGGGCCGTGAGTGTTGGATCAAATCTTCATCCATGACAATCCCCTCAGCAATTGGATCCCATAGTGGTTGTCCTTCTTCCTCCTCATCAACTAAAGGCAAAGACGTGACTGGAAAGTAAGGAAACTTTGTTTCCGAGAACACCACATCCCGTGATACAAAAAATTCCAATCGTTCAAGATCAAACACTCTCCAACCCTTTTTACCGTGTGGATAACCGACAAAGACACACCGTCTACTTCTCGTCGCAAATTTGTCACCCCCGATCGACTGATTGTGTGCGTAGCATAGACTACCAAACACTCGAAGATGATCATACGAAGGAGATTTCTTAAACAACCTTTCAAAGGGTGTGTCATTGCCTAAAACTGCTGATGGTGTTCTGTTGATCAAGTAACCAGCTGTTAATACACATTCACCCCAAAATTCTATTGGTAAATTTGCTTGAAACCGTACGACCCATGCAACATTGAGAATGTGTTTGTGCTTCCTCTCCACTCTGCCATTTTGTTGCGGTGTTCCTACACATGATGTTTCATGTAGGATACCATTGGTTTGAAAGAAATCAGTTAGGGCTAAAAATTCTGCTCCATTATCACTCCTTATGGATTTGATCGGTGTTTTGAACTCTCTCCGTGAAAGCAAAAAAATTCTTCAAGCAAGTAGTGGTCTCTGATTTTTCTTGTAGCAAGTGAAGCCATACCGCTCTTGAATAGTCATCGACTATCGTTAAGAAGTATCTAGCTCCTGAATGTGATGGTGTCCGGTAAGGAACCCAAAGATCAACATGTACTAATTCGAAAATGGAAGATGTTTTATTGCTAGTTGGAAAACAATCTCTTGTCTGTTTGGCGGGGAGACAAACTTCACACGCTGTTTTATTCAAACTTTCTACAGATACTGAACTTGAAATAAACGGAAGTGATCCCACAACCTTAGCCGACGGATGCCCCAATCTGTTGTGCCACAACTCCACTGTGTCCGACTCCTTAATTGTGACAGCTGCGGCTAACTCGGTACACCGGAAGTGGAACGTCCCTCCAACCCGCTTACCAGCTCCAGTCACCATCCTCAAAGTGCGGTCCTAAACCACGAGGAAAGTATCAGCCATTTGAACAACACATATATTCTCATCCATCAAATGTCCTAACGATATCAAATTAGACTTCAACCCCTCCACAAAGTAAACTGATTTCATAACAAGATTTGCACCAAGTTGAATAGTTCCTTCTTTGAGAGAAACCTTTTCTCTTCCATCAGCCATAATTACTAACACAGGAGCCATTTCTCGAATATTTTTCAACAACTCAAACCTCCTAGTTAAGTGATGAGAAGCCCCTGTATCTAATATCCAAGAAGGAGGAAACGACTTACCAGAAGCTTTTTTGGTGGTGGACTCCTTTCCCGCATTCAGAATGCTCTTGATTGATTTCCACTGTTAGTCTGTAAGACCATTCACACCATCACGGTCTTGATCCGTGAGCACATGATTGACTAGTTCATGACTCCCCTTGTCAACATTGGGTACATATACCCGATTTGCATAGGTTTGCTGACCACGACCTCTTCCACCACTTGGACCACCACCCGATATCGCACCACCTCGTCCCCTTCCCTGAATTGTTCTTCCTTTAGGCCGATCGCCCCACCATTCAGGGTAGCCAATCTTCTTGCGAGAAGTCAGTGCAGTCTTCATGTCGCAGGCCCATTCGTCGTAATTCGTTCCGTTCAAGAGTGGATGAGAGATCACTGCACGAGGGTTATCAGCCGATGTCATATCATAAGGTGAGATGGTTCTTCTCACCTCCACAGTTGTCGTCGTTGTTGGAACAGCAGTAGTCGGGTTCGGGGTCGGGTTGGTAGACATTTTCAGATTTAAAAGAAAACACGATTTCAAAAGAAAATTTCAGGCTCTGATACCATGAACAGAAGCAAATGTCAATGTAACTCTGTGTTTATTAACAAGAGAGGATGTTACATATATAGTATTACACTCAACTGTAATCTACGATCTAGGAAGATCCCCGCAACCATCCTATACAATCATATATCCTTTAGTTACAGAACAACTAAGACTTAGCACAAATATGCTCTGTACTTATATCGAATATGCCTTTGGTAGTAAACCGGTAAAGAACCAGTTTAAACCAATGTTAAACCTCAATAGTGGCCGACGCCGGAGAAGCCGACGCCGGCCTAGAACAATGAAAAAGAGACTTTTACTATGAAACGGTGGTTTGGAGAAATCGCCTATGGCGAGAGAGAAAAAAACTCTAATTTATTCTGTAGTTATCGGTTATTAAATGTTCTTAAAAAATGGAATTGCTAATGACACCGTAAAAATGGTTATAGTGTAGATATCCAGTAAAATTGGATAATCCATTTGCTAAAAATCCAAGGGTAGGGTTTGTTAGTAAAATTGATCTGATCCGATCCGATCTCTTTTAATTAATATAGACGGCCGACAAAGTAGAATTCTAGATCTAGCCCTATATCTCTCTCTTTCTCTCTTTTGCAGTTTAATAAGAGTAAAATCGTCTTTTCATCAAAAATGGATAAATTTTAAAAATTCTCGGGAAATATATTTTTAAAAAAATGCTCACCGAAAAGGGTATTTTTCAAATTGGTCCATATAATAATATTTTCAATGTTAGTATCGAATGTTTTATACATCCGGTCGATATCGAATTAAATCGGATAATCCATATGCTAAATATTCAATTTCTGATTTCGGGATTGTTAACAAAATTGACCCCAATCTATTTACACTTTCGTATTTTTCTTTTACTATAGAGATAATCCATATGCTAAATATCCAATTTTTTTATTGTGGGTTAACAAAATTGACCCGATCCGATTATACTTTTGTACTTTTCTTCTTTAGTGATAGATTTATATTTTCTTTCTTGCGGATGAGGGCTTCTTTGGGCTTGGGCTGTTTGAAAACACTATTCAACTATTGATTGATTATGGATTTTGGCTACTAAAACCGAATCAGTTGAGAAGTGAGATGAACGAAACCCGAAAATTAATGGGGTAATCCGTGAGATCCAACGGTTGGAAACAGTTTCTTAGGTGAGATCGGACGGCTGGCAAAGTAGATTCTAGGTCTAGGCCTAAATATAAATACCACCCGTTCAACGCTCTCTTTTGCAGCCGCCGCAAATCCAACCCTAATTTATTTGCACACTTTTTCTCAATGTCTTCTTCATCAGAGGCGGAGAGGGAGACGGGCATCTTCTGGGACATCGTGGATTGCGAAATTCCTAATGGTCTCTCGCTTGAATTGGTTTGTCAGAATATCAAATCAGCTCTCGCGGATGCTGGTTATCGTGGTAAAGTGTCAATCCATGCTTATTGTGACGCGGAAGAGAGCGAAGTGGCAGTGGCTTCAGCGTTTGAATCCTCCGGCATCAAGCTCGTACGCGCAGGTGATTATTGAATACCCTGAACGTACATACTCTCTTCTTCTTCTTCTTCTTCCGCACCGTTGATATAATTAATATATATATATATATATATATATATGTGTGTGTTTTCATCAGGAGATGCATATTCGAGACTTTTTAGTATGTTCAAGGACATTAGTCTCTTTGCGATAGACCACGAACCATCGAATTTGATGGTAATCTCACAAGACATCTCATCTGAATCGCCGCTGTACGTCAAACTTCTTCTCAAGGTGAAAACGAAGAGGAATCACAATCTTCTCTTAGCACAGATTGATAAGGTAAAAGGAGAGTTACTTCTTAGCAGCAATGTAAGTTCAATATGGTACTGGAAAGACTTATCAAGTGGAGGAAGGCCTTGCGGGGATGGCAATAATTGTAGTACTAGCGAATTTGCCTGTAAGAACCCTCGATCCCCCCAAATTGTGTGTGTGATTTATCTCTCTCTAGTAGTCAGTCATATATATAAACTAGGGCGGATCTGAAACCTTTTGCAGAGGCTGACATGGGCATCTTCTGGGACATTGTGGATTGCGAAATTCCTGATGGTCTCTCTCTTGACTTGGTTTGTGAGAATATCAAATCAGCTCTTGCGGGTGATGGTTATCGTGGTAAACTGTCAATCCATGCTTATTGTGAGATGAAAAAGAGCGAAGCCATTGTGCCGTCAGAGTTTGAATCCTCTGGAATTGAGCTCGTACGCGCAGGTGAATTCCCTCACTCACTTTAGCTTAATAAGAGCATGATTAGTGGGGATTGCTTTCATTGTTTCTCTTGTAAATGAGGCCCAAAAACCTAATTAAAAATTCATTTTTCGTCTGTTAAAAAGAGTATCGATTCCAGGGGAAGGAATTTGAGTAACGTAGTAGCAACGCTACGTGGCATATTATAATTCGTTGATGCTAAAATATAAAAGAAATTTTTTCTTTTTTCCATTTTCTTCTTTCTTTTTTTCCCGATCGTCTCTCTCTCTTCTCTCTTGGTCAATCGCTGATTTATCTGAAAACTGATAAAATCAATCGATTCACCTCTAATTGTTTGATTTTTCCGGCTTAAACTAGAGGGTTGTTGGTGTATGAAACCGATGGCTTTTCCGGAGCTCTGTTTGATGTTCTAAATTATTATTTTTTCACAAACGATTCAATGGTTGGTGTGACTATCGCAGATGCATCGGTTTGTAAGTTGTTAGGTTGAAAAAAATTCTATCGTGTTTTGATTTCCGATGAAGCTTGTGTAGGCTTTGTTCTGTCTAATTAATTTCTCTTTGCATGGATCTGTTCTGTGATCTTGTGTAGAATTTAGGGTCTAGTGTGCCAAAAAATTGTAAGGCTGGACAAATTAAAAAGCTTTTAGTTTTGATTGATTATATCTCTGGTATTATTATTTTGCAGGGGCTTATTCGCTTGGGAGGTTTCTTTTTCTGCCTTCATTTGGTCAAACAGGTGCTGGTGGGAGGCTTTTGCCACCGCCTCTTAGTATGTTACAGGTAATTCACAGGATCTAACTTTTCTTTTGAACATTAGATACCAAAGGGATATGTTTAAGAGTATAATTTATCAGCCTAAACCATATCTCGCTGAAGCTCACATTCTCACATTAGGTTCTTGGTCTTAGCATTGTTGAGGTACCTTTAGGAGTTTGTGTACGACTGCTTGATGGGTGCTAGTAGTGAGTTTTCAAGCTGCTAGTGTGTTCTGTTTTTAACAAGATGGTTGAGCAGGGGTTCTGTTCTAGTTTCAGTTGTTTAAACAGGTTATTGTGGTGAGTCTACAATGGTATATACTGTTAGTGAGATTCACTACAAGTTGAATGAAAGTGCTTCAGGTTAGAAGCTAAGATGATTCTGTTTTTTTCTATATATGATTCAAGTATATCAAAACAGCAACCCTTGTATTATTGTTCTTCTTTACGCAGTTGCTGGGCAAGTATGAGCTTAAAACAACAACCTTTGTATTATTGCTCTTCTTTACGCAGTTGTTGGGCAGGTATGAGCTTAAAACAGCAACACTTTTGAATATCAGACTTACCTTTGGAAGGAATGAAAGCAATAAACATCATTTGTGATGTGTTCAGGAGGGTGCATCTGAAGTAGATCTCAGCATCCTTCCCAAGTACAGGTTTCAGAGGATGAACAATGATGAAAAGGAAAGTGACGGTGTAGGACTGCTGTATATGTCTGAGTTCATATGTTTCTACCAAAGTCTCCAACAGCTACAACTAGTAGAACAAACGGTAATCTCTAATTTTATTATTTAATAGAACATAAAGCCTCTTTGACTCAGCATCATAAAGGAGCTTCGATTCCTGCAGATGCAACAAGAGGGTGCTTAGATGGATTCAAATGGTTCAACTCAACCCAACCAAACAACAATGTACTTCTCGTTGGTCTTTTGTCTAGTCTTGCCACTACCTCTTCTGCTTTCCAAATTTTGTAAAATATATTTAATATTCCGAATATTGTAAATTTTTTTGTTTTATATTTTATGTAATAGAAATAATTTAAACAATTGTTTGTCATTTTAGATTATTAAAATTTGTTAATTAATAAACATAAATAACGTTCATGATACACAAATGCATGATATTTTGGAAAAATACTTGATTTAGCATATCTGACAAAAATTTAATGTAACCGCACAATAAATCTTATTCTGAATTTTGTTTAATATGTTTAATATTTCGAATTTTATAAAATATGTTTACTATTCTGAATTTTGTAAAATATGTTTAATATTCCAAATTTTATCAAATTTTATTGTTTTCTATTTTATGTAATATAAAAAAATTAAATAATTGTTTTGTCATTTTAGATTATTAAAGTTTGATAATGAATAAACACAAATTAAAAAATTATTATTTAAATGTTTGAGTAACTTTCTTTAGGTTCTCTAGTAATGAGGTGATTTTGCTTAAGTTCTCTTAGGGTTGCTTTGATTAATTTAGTATTAATTATATAATTATTTAATATGAGAGTAACTTAGAGAGTACCCAGCACTAATGATGGTCTAAAACCTCTCTCTCTCTTTCAGTAACGTCGTATAGCTCATATGTCCACGTTGATGTTTGTTTGTTTTCAGGAAATAGACGTGCAAGACGTAATCAGATGCTAGAGGACCTTCTTTTCTTTGCAATACCATAAACCACCATCAAGTCTGATGGTTATCTCGAAAGACATCTCAAAAGACTCCCTCTTCGTCCAACATCTTCTCACTTTGAAACAACAGAAGAATCGCAATCTTCTCTTGGCACAGATTGATAACGTTACTGGAGACCTATTTGCTAGTGTAAGCTCAATATGGTACTGGTCTGACCTAGCAAATGGAGGAGTGCCTGACGACACTACTACTAGCGGAAGTCAACAATCACTCCCCGAAGATGAAGCTGAGAACAAATCACGGGTGCTGAATTGACAATATCAGAATTAATGATTGTACGTGGACTTATTAAAACGTACATAATTCTATCATTATAATTAACGAACTCCACTTTCGGTGGGATTAAGATTAACGAATGTCGTCATTTATCTGACTTTTGTGGTTAATTACCTGAATTCAAAGGATTTGGGAAGTAACGGCGACGACTAAGAGTAAACAACATTTACCCCATACCGTATCACTGATGATGCCTTCAACTTTTTTAACTTTTTTCCTCTTCTATATTATTATATATATTCAATCCTAAAGTTGCGTGTGGACTCTTTCATACTGATATGTTATCATATTAATATTATTATATATCACTTATCGGATTTCTTAGAATTGATAAAGAGTTCATTTGTAAGATAGCTGTAGTCTCTATAACTCATGTCTATAGATGATCTATATGTTAAGATATAAACTATAAGCTTATCTAGTATGTGTCTTTGGGATCATATCTTATTTTTTTCTTTTGGTAAACAGGATCTCTTAATTTATATGCATTTTTTCTTCTTCTAATTTTAATAAGTGTATTTGTATCTAGTCAGATCAACAAATCTAAAAAAGAATCTAAGAATTTATTTAAATTCTTAAGAGTAACAAAAATATCAAAATGCCGTTCTAAATTTAGTACAAAATTTTTAAAAATATAAATCTAACTTGGTTTAAGTCTTCTTAAGAGTAAAAAAAAAATTGAAATAGATATAGTTAAATGACTTTCTCTTTAGAAAGATATATTTTTTCTTTTTTTTGGGAAAAAAAAAAACACTTTAGAAAGATATCTTTAAATAAAACACTTGACTTTTGTAGAAGATATCAAAATTAAGTCAAAAGCCATAAAATTTTGGAAATGGATTTGAACCATTGCTTATATTTGCAATCTATAAAATTATATAAATGCATTTAAAATCTTATTTTACTTGCAATGTAAAACAACTTATATAATAAATGAAATGTGTCTTTTTGTCAATCTAACATGGGATAAAGAAGTTGATGGTAAGATATTGTAATATGTTTTTCATATACTATGTTAATTAAAAACAAATCAACAATTCAAAAGTTAATTTAAGAATATATATATATATATATATATTATTCTATGCAACTTTATAATTCGACAGAAATAAAGCTTAACCCACCAACGCAACATCTATATATACATTAGCCTAAGATAATGTTTTTTCCACGACACAATAAATACCAAAACAATTACCCACACAAGACAAAAATGAATAAAATGTCGTTTTTTGGTTATATTTTCATCGTACTCGCACTATTCTCCGATTTAACCCAAGCCTATCGTCACACTCCCGCTGAACCGCCAAGAGCCAACGAAAACGGTGATGTCAAACCGCAAGAAACGCTCGTGGTTCACAACAAGGCCCGAGCCATGGTTGGAGTCGGACCAATGGTGTGGAACGAAACTCTTGCGATCTATGCACAGAGCTACGCAGATGAACGGGCCAGAGACTGTGCCATGAAGCATTCCTCGGGACCATTCGGCGAGAATCTAGCCGCGGGTTGGGGAACAATGAGCGGTCCGGTAGCTACTGAGTATTGGATGACGGAGAAGGAAAACTACGATTATGACAGCAACACGTGTGGTGGTGGTGGAGTGTGTGGACACTACACTCAGATCGTGTGGCGTGACTCGGTTCGACTAGCTTGTGGATCAGTGAGATGTAAGAATGATGAGTACATTTGAGTGATTTGTAGCTATGATCCTCCGAGGAACTACATCGGCCAACGTCCCTATTAATGATTCGATTTTATTAACGAATTAAAAATATATTATGGTCATCATGCATGTGATTGTAAGGAAAATTGATAATGTTAAAGACGTTTCTTAACAACATTTAGTTTACCAAAAAAAAAAAACGGATTTGGATTCTAAATTGACACTTATTAATGTGGGAAATGCAACCACTTATATCACCTTTGTCAATTCGTACAAGTTATTCCTCGAAATTGTGTACTCTACATTTATCTCAGCCATTAACACTCAGTCTCATGACCGACATTGAGTTCCTACTTGTATTATGAAACAACCTATTGCTCACGTGAGACATAGATATGTCTCTCTTTACTAATCAGTTGGTTAAATTAAATGAATCAATTGCTAGAATGACACTTTGTGGAAAAAAATTATTGTGAATGCCATTGTTATGTTTATATTTATTTTTTTAATATTTTTTAAAATTAAAATGCATTGAAAAGACCAAAAACCCATATATTATATTTACAATTACCCAATTTTACTTCAAACACTTAACAATTTATTTTCTCTTTTCTCTCTCGCCGACAGATCTACAGATCTGAGAAAACAAAAAGTTTGGGTTTTCTTTGAACTTATCAGATTTCTTGTTCTTATTGTTCTGTGTGTGCCGCTATAGCCAAAGCTTATCTCGATTCTCTATTTGTTACACTGGAGATGGCGATTTGTGGCGATGTTAACAAAAGAGAAGGATTACAAGAAGAAGGTGGGGAATAACAATAAAGATGGTGGAAGACGAGTTGGTGGTGAGGAGGGGAGATCAAGTGAAGGTTGGATGAGATATGTGCACAATCGCTGCAAAAGAAGACAGTCCACGAGCGAGAATCAGCAAGCAGAGACGAGTTAGTGAGGGTGGCAGCGCTAGGATTTACGATTTGTACCAGCTGTCCTATTTATTTTGTTAGTTATACCATTTGTTTTAGTTGTACTGTTATCTCTTAGTTATACATGTTGTAATAGTTGTTCTATTATCTCTCAGTTATACCTACCAGTTGTACCCATGTTATATCTCTTTGATTGTATCATTTGTACTACTTGTCCTAGTACATCTTAGTTATAACAGTTGTACTATTTGTCGTATATCACTCAGTTAAACTATTTGTACTAGTTGTTCAATTCTTTTTCAGTTGTACCAATTCGTCTGTAATTTCATTAAGGGTAATTTTGGGATATCACATTTATAGGTGGCACTTAGATTACAAATTGGCACACATATTTTTTTTTTCCAAAGTGGCATTCTAGCCGTGCGCGATCAAAATCAATTTCTGTTATGTTTATAAAAAAATATAGTTGTCATATAATTTCGATCGGTTATCCTCTTCACGGGTGTGTTAATTAAACTATAGAGAGAGAGAAATTAAAGCTTGTAACGTAAGAGAATTATCAAATCGATAAATAAACTCGCGGTGTTATATACTTTATTTTATTTTTGTCGTTCTTATGTTTTTCTTGATTTATCTCCAACTCCAAGCAAGAGAACGATACAAATTCTCAGTTACGTGATTGACAAATTGTTTCTTTTAAATTTTATTATCTCGCCAAATATTTTATTTGTTTGATATATCAACGTTCATGTCAAAGACCCAATCAGATCTAATCAATTACTAGAACATTTGAGTATTGGACTTAACTGAGCAATAATAATGATAAAAATTAACGTGACAGCATATACGTTAAAATTGGCATTATCTATATAAAACTTTAGTGCAACACCGGTGTTGGATTACAAAATATTATATCTCACCATCTAAAGAAATGGTTTACGTTAGAATAAATCACGGGTGTTGGATAAAACTCACGAGAGTTATTACATCACGTGTACGTGGATTACAGTTTAGAGAGATTAGACGAGTAACTAACTCGACGACCATTGTTGGTAGGATTAGCGAACGTACGTTTTTCTCTTTTGTTAAAGGGTTTAAGCGAACGTACGTTGCGAACTATTACCAGAGTTCAATTAAATCATTTTGGAAGATAACCTTGTAAAACACTAACAACAAATAAATCGTATGATTGCCTTCATTTTTTTGCATTTTATATTAATAATCTCATCGATCTCTTTATATATTTTTCTAGTTTTGAAAACATCTATATAATACATGTTATATTTGATGTGTTGTGCATTAAAACTAACATTTGTTTCTTTAAATTAGTTTTCAACAACACACTTGACCAAAGTCCTTTCTACGAATCAAAAAAAAAATAATAATAATAATACGAATTCTATATGAAGATATCTAAAAAAACTGTTATTCAAATTTATGATAATTTATTTGGTTAATGCTTGATGTGTAAAATTAGATATCAATATCCTATATCTTTGTTATTTTAAGAAATTTCTAAAAGTCTATAATTTTACATTTTCATAACTGACAGAAAGAAAGACAATTTAATTATTTTCTTTAGATGGTTTTGATGGTAAATATTGGAATCCCAAAAATAGTCACGGAGCTCTTGTTTTCTGAGGGTTACAAAAGGAGAGGAAAAAACAATATCAGAAAAAAAGGATCTGATACGTCTTCACGAAAGAGAGAATAATGTCGTTTTCTGGTTATGGCTTCGTCGTATTAGCATTATTCTCCATCGTCTTAACTCAAATCTATGGGTTGAGAAACATAAACCGAATGGATGATCTCCAACCGCAAGAAACGCTAAGGATTCACAACCAGATTCGAGCTGCGGTCGGGGTTGCTCCTTTGGTGTGGGACCCAAAACTTGCTGCCCATGCACAAAGCTACGCTAACGAACGATCCGGAGACTGCGCCATGAAACATTCCACCGATGGAACCTACGGCGAGAATATAGCCGCCGGGTGGGTCCAACCTGTCGACACCATGAGCGGTCCAATCGCGACTAAGTTTTGGTTGACGGAGAAGCCTTATTACAATTATGAAACCAACAGATGTAGTGATGTGTGTGGGCATTACACTCAGATTGTGGCTAATCAATCGACACGACTCGGTTGTGGTACGGTCAGGTGTTTTAATAATGAGAATGTTTGGGTCGTATGTAACTATGCTCCTAGGCCAATGGGTGATGCCAATACTCGTCCCTATTGATGAATAGCATCCGGAGTTCCCGACTAATCAAAAAGAATTAATACGGTGTCAAATGTGTAACATGAGTATCTATAGATATTAAGATAACATGTTATTATAGACCCAATTATGAGCTACATGAGTTTGTAATCTAGTGGTTTGTATTAGCATTGTATCAACTATCAAACATAAGAAAACGCATGTTTGAGTTATTTCTTTTGAACAGACAAAAAAAATATATAAATATTGATTTTTTGGCAAAGTAAAATTTGTTGAGCGCCTAAACAAAAACTTCACAAATTCAAACAAAAACGTTATACGAAGCAAGAAATCAATGAACATTCTATGATTCAATGCTAAAAAAAAATGAAAGAGTCAACAATTACTCTCCGAGAATGAAGGTAAGAACTAATCACGGGTGTTGAATTAAATTCACGTGAATTATAATATTACGAAGACTAGATGGATTATACGTTGCTTACAAGTCTTGTTGATACATATAGAACTTATGATAATGATTAATTTCTTACGACCAATCAGAGACCGACTTTTGATGGGATTAACGATCGTGTTTTACGTAATTGCTTCTGACTTTTTTGTGTTTAATTACCTTAATCTACGACTACGACTACGAGTAAGCATTTACAACAAAACTTATGATTGTTTTCATATATTTTTGTATAGAAAAATCTTCTACCATAAAGTTGTTTTTGGGACTCTTTCATACATCTAGGATTATAATTTATCCCTTAGTCGGATTAATATCCCTCAACCTAATTGAATTGACTAACGACCATTACATTTATGATGTATCTGGTGTATTGTGAATATGTTAACACCTGAATTTAAATTGATATATATAATAGATGTTCTTGAAAAATAATAAAAATTAACTGACTAGTATGTTATTAAATCATTTTCTAAATATTACTCATCATTCAAAGCTTTGATTTTATTTTCTTTTAATTTTGGTGTTAAATCTTTAAGGAAAGAAAAATAAACTAATAAATCACAATCTACAATATATATTTTGGGAATTTTGAAGCTTTTCTTATAAAAATCAAAATCTATAAAGTCATATAGAATTGAGAAAAAAAAGTATTATCTATGAAATGATAGAATGCATAATTCTTGATATATATATATATATTGCCATCAAATTTTCTTTTGTTAATTCTGAAATCTAAGATCTTATACTAAAACTATGATTTACCCTACAATTATGTTATTATAAGGGATTTCGAAATTTAATTGTGTGAGATTGACTAATGAATGATTTCCAAATTCGCTTGTACACACCAAACAAACTTTTCTTTTTTTGGTTTTTAAAAAAAAAATTTAATTGTTTTTTAACCAACTTTTTGTTAATCCTAGTTAATTTTATAATCTAAATATTTAGTTGCAGAGCCTTTTTAATTAATTTCTTAGGCCTACAAAAGGAGGATGAAGTAAGAACAATCAGACCATAAGTTCCAAAAACAAATTATACAACAAAACATAACAAAATGTCGTCTATTCGTTATAGCTTCGTCGTACTGACTTTATTCTCTGTTCTTTTAACTCGAGCCTATGGTTTACCTAAGGTAAGACCAATCGATGATGTCCAACCGAATAAAACGGTAAAGATCCACAACAAGATCCGAGCCGAGGTCGGGGTGGCTCCATTGGTGTGGAACAAAACTGTAGCGGCCTACGCACAGAACTTCGCAAACAGACAAGCCAAAGCTGGAGTCTGCGACTACAGCTCCATGAGACATTCAGGTGGACCTTACGGGGAAAATATAGCCGCGGGATGGGTCCAGCCTGAGGACCAAATGAGCGGTCCGATCGCGGCAAAGTATTGGTATACGGAGAAGCCAAACTACGATTATGCCACCAACAAGTGCAAAGGTGAATGCGGACACTACACTCAGATGGTGGCCAATCAATCGTTCAGTATCGGTTGTGGCTCGTTCAGGTGTCATGATAATGAGTTAATATATATTGTATGTGACTATTATCCTATGCCAGTGGGTGATGCGAATACGCGTCCCTATTGATTATGTTGGTTTGAATGATTCAAAAAGACTTCATATGGTGTAACATATGATTTGATCAAAAGTAATATATTAAATTACTGATCAATTATACCCATATGTTACTCTTCTTTATATATAATGATAATCTATAATTTGTATATATTGTTCTTGTTGTGAGATCTTTTAAAATAAAATGCGATAGAACAACTATGAAAAGTCGATTAAATAAATTGTAACTACATATGTACTTTCATATGGTAATGTATGAACTTTATTTCTCACAGATGATTTTCAATATTTTCTTGAAAATCAATTTTGGGGTTATATTCCTAAAAATCAACTTTGGATTTATTTTCCTGCGTATTTAGTCATTGGTATCTAGAGCTAGTAAATTAATTGTGAAAAAGTACCTAAGACATGAAAAATGGTGCTTCCAGTAAATAGGATTAGGAGCATTTACGAATGTGATGGTATGTTGTTTGCTTTTTTTTTATTTTTAATATTGCGTTATTTGATGTATTAAAATTAGAAGTACGCACAATTCTAGACGATATTATGCAGCAAATTTCTGTCTTGGGGAGCTTTATGATGCGGTTAAAGCGGCCATGAGATTCTAAGCATCCTATATACATTTATAATAGGCTAGATAACACAACTTTTTATATAGCCTGTGGCTGTGGCCTGTGGGCATAGACTTCTCTAATTTACTAAAAATGATTTACTCTTTTTATGATAAAACTAATCAATAAAGAAATGAAATTTCTAATGGGTCGGTTTAGTGGCTTATCATCTTCCTTATTCTAAGAACTAACTCCATTGAACTAGAGTTAAGACTTTTAAAAGGTACCAAAAGAGAAATGCTTTTATCTTTTCAAGAAACACAATTATGCATATATAGTTTTTACGCGACGCTACCTTGAAAGTTGAGAGGCGCCTTTAGCCTAGTTGAAAAAGACTATGGACGTCACGTTTTCAATTCGGAAGTTCAATTTCCCCATCCTTTGAGTGAGATAAATTGGCCATTTGTATCGGTTCATTGTCATTCAACGGAAAAAAATAAAAGAAGTGACGTTACGTTTTGGCAAGTTTGGTTTGTATTCTATGAAATTCGAAAAAAATAGGCTTAAGTGAGATTATTGGGTGCCACATAACATAACTTATCAAAATCAGAACGGATGCAATTGTTCGAGAAGCAAATATCAAGATATAACTAGTGCCCATCTAAAAGAAAACTTATGTGGTAAGTTGTCAAATATAGACTTTACTAGTGAACTATATAATGTACTCAAACAAAATCTATTTTTTTTACTACAGTTAATATACTCAAATTCTTACGATCTTTTTTTTTGGGGTGAATCCACACAGAGTAAATGGAAGCAAACATACAAGAATTTTCATGGATTTTATGTTTATATTAAAAAAAATCTTGATAAAAAAATCGTTTCAAGGACCTTGGTAGTTAGTACGGATCGAAGGTGGTTCCATCAACAGCCGGCTAGAACAAATAGTTGTTAAAAACTAGATATATATAGTCTCTGCTCAGGCTTTGGTTAGATTGTAAAATTAAAATGGCGAGACGATCCTTCTAAACCCCTTCACAAAGTAGTAGTAGCTAGCTAGAAACGATCATCTTTGAAGATATCGTTTCCTCCTGACATTATGATGATATACTAGTAGGAAAGTCTTTGACCCCTTCACTTCATAAGGAGTTAAAGTGTCCATCTAGGACGATGAGGCAAGAAAAGAACTCACAATATAATGGGCGTTATGTCTGTCCTCTATATTTCTCAATTTGCATGGCATAGAAGAACAAAACGACGACGTATTAATCTGTTCCATTCAGTACGTTAGTCAATAGTTCAAAACAACGTCGTTTTCTTGTAATCCAAAATCTCATAATCCAAAATTGGACGGTCACGATCTGCTAGACCACTGTAACTCAGGTGGTCGTGACATCAGCAGATCAACGATCTGAGAGTTCTTCGTTGTTCGCTCATATGCGTATTCAAGTGGGAAAACATCTGAAGAACTCGTTCGTCGCCTTTCTATTTGATTCTCCTTTGGAACAAAAACTCTGTTTACAGAGATCAGAACTCGATCCCGCGATACGATTGGTTGATTCTATAACATCAAAATCGCGAATTAAGCCCGGTGGTGCATGGAAGCAAGCTCCTTTGTGTCGGGAGTTTACCTTCTACTAATTTGATTGATCATCAATGGCTTCTTGGCTTAAAGCTGCCGAAGGTAAAATTGGTTATCTGCGTCCGTTCATATCGGGATACCAATTTTGAAGTTTCCGTTAAATTTTTTGATTCCTTTTTGGTTTTCGTTAGATTTATTTGAGGTTGTGGATCGAAGAGCAAAATCTGTGGTTGAAGATTTTTCGGAAGAACAGAGCGAGTTGCAGTTGCCAGGTACTGTGGAGAGAGATTACTCTGATTTCACATAACTGTGGTGCAAAAGCTTTTATATTTGGAACTTGTTTGATCTGTGATTACAGTTTGAAAATGTCAGAAGAATCTTGGAAATGTCTAATACAAATTGTGCTGTTTTAAATTCCAATAATTTGATGAACTTCAAGTAACTCTGTCAGAAGTTATACTTGTAGACAGTGGGAATTGTCTTGGAGTTGATATAAGCAATATCTTTTATTATTTTCAACCTTTAGTCAATGTATATGTCTCTTATATTGTGTTTATCTTTCTTTGGGATGGCTAAAGCTTCGGGTAGGAAAGGGCCTCAAGGGAAGAGAACCAATTCAAAGAAAAAGGTATGACCGTGGATCTATTGTCCATAAGTTGTTATCTTTGCTTGTTTAAGATGAACTTGTTTGTTGTGGAATGTATATGTAGGCTAGACAGAAACTTGTAAAAGAAGAATCTTCTAGCAAAAGAGATTTTTCTGGTGATCAATCCGGCCCAGGGGTATCACAGTCAGAGGTTCCTCCATCTAAAAGTTCTGTTTACACTGAAGAGGCTTCTTCATCAGGACCTGTTTTGCAGACAACAGAGATTAAACCGATTGATGTAGATGTTCAGAGGGTTCAATCACTTCCACAGTCAGCGGCAGATACAAAAAGTGAAAATGCTGCTGTGGTAGCTTCAGAATCTGTTGTGGACGGTGATGGAGCTAAGTCAAAGCATGCTGATGGAGATATTCCAAATGATTCTTTGGTGCAACCATCGCCGTCTTTACCTGACAAAGAAATTGAGGTCGCTGTCAGTGAGAACCTGGTTGATGCTCCCAAAAAAGGCGCTCAAAGAGAATTAGATGATTCTTCAAAAACTGACCTCGAGAAATTGGAATCTGTAGTGCATGTATCTCCGATTGGTGAAGGGAATGTTGCTCAGAGCGCGGGTGATGAGGCGAAAGCTGGCACTTCAATCAATCTGGAGAAAGAACAGGAACAGAAAGTTCCTGACACCTCAACCGTTCTGGAGAGAGAGAAGGATCTTAGAGCTGATAAGACGATCATGAAGATTCAAGATCAACTTGAAGAGGTTAGTTAGTCTGGGGATAATGAAGAAAATGGCAAATGCTATGTCTGCCACTTGACTTTCAATGTATGTTGTCTTCTTAAAAGTCTGTTGATCAATCTTTCTACTAATTCTAGGCCCAGGGGTTGCTAAAAGCTACAGTTTCCACTGGGCAGTCAAAAGAAGCCAGGTTAGCCAGGGTAAGCTCAAATATCCATTGGTAGTTTACCGCATGGAATTGGTGGTTAAACACTCTTTCATATGTAAGATACGATTTATCCATGCCTATGGTTGGACCTGACCAATTTCAGATGTATCCTTCTTTTGTCTTAATTTGCTTTTAGGTTTGTTGTGGACTTTCATCCCGTCTTCAAGAAATTAAGGCGGAAAATGCACAATTGGAAGAGCTTCTCAATGCAGAGGTAAATTTCAAAAGTTTGAGTTTCTTTTGACCCAGACAAGAAAATTAAAAGTGTACATGAAGGTGGGAAGTGCACCTAATTTTATTTCTTCGTTTTTATTGTAATAGCAAGAGCTTACCAAGTCCTATGAAGCTAGCATTAGACAGTTGCAAAAAGATATGTCAGCTGCTAAAAGTGAAGTGACGAAAGTAGAGTCAAGCATGGTTGAGGCACTAGCAGCTAAGAACTCAGAGATAGAAGCACTTGTCAGCGCAATGGATGCCCTGAAAAATAAGTCTGCTCTGAACGAAGGAAAATTGTCGTCTCTCCAGGTTTCTAGGCCTCTCACTTACACGAAATTTCTTTTGTGTTACCTATTATAACATACCATGCGTCTTCAATGGTCCTAGTTACTTCCTCTCTTCAGTTGCCAAACCAAATTTTAGTAAAATCATTTACTTTTATTAGGCAGACATGGAGTCTATTATGAGAAACAGAGAATTGGCTGAGACTAGGATGATGCAGGTATTACTATAGTTTTTTCATGAATGCTTCCAATAATTTTCTGTTTGCTATATACAAACATAAACATATTACGTCCTCAGACCATAGAACCTATGTTTTCTTATTCCAGGCATTGCGGGAGGAGCTTGCCACTACTGAAAGGAGAGCCGAAGAGGAGCGTTCTGCACATAATGCCACAAAGATGGTTTGTTGCCTGAACGATGCCAAATCTATTTCCAATGGAAATATTATATCATTTTTTTTTCTTTTACATGAATTGCTCTTTCTAAGACAGGCTGCCATGGAAAGGGAAAGGGACCTAGAGCACAGAGCTGTGGATGCTTCCACAGCACTTGTTAGAATTCAGGTGAGACAGACTTCTTGGATTGAGCGCTACTATCAGTTGTTTACATTTCAAATAGGCTATCCAACTTAATATGCTGTTAGTTTCTGACTGTTGGCTTTCTCTTTTTCAAGTTGTGTTTTGTCTTTTTTTAAAAAGGAAAGTTAGAAAACCTTTGTACTTTCATATACTACAAATTCACGAATAGTGTAAAGATTCTGTGTGGAACTTTTATTTCTCAAAAACTACTTTGATTTGAGTTTTCAATTGGCTGGTATTTTAGAGAATTGCTGATGAAAGGACAGCAAAAGTGGCAGATCTAGAACAGAAGGTGGCATTACTTGAGGTAGATGAACTTATCGTCAATAGGATTTGTTCCTGCATCTTCATATATTTGAATTTAATGCAAATAATTGGCATATAATACTCAGGCTGAATGTACATCTCTAAATCAAGAGCTGCACGATATGGAAGTTCGTGCTCGCAGAGGACAAAAGAAGGCCGCAGATGAAGCAAACCAAGTGATCCAGGTTATATTAGGTTATCGTGCTCGACATTGTCGAAGTTTACTTATGAGTTAGTAGCACACTTTGAAATTTTCTCTTAGAAGTAGAAACTATAGAACATATATGCACAAAGTATTTATGATCCCTTGGTAACTTTGATAACTCATGTAGCTTGAGTTTAAATCTTACTATTGTATTTTTATGTGGGTCGTTTCACATAATAAAACACCAGGTGTTATCGAAATCAAATTCCAAAAGTGAGAAATATTTTAAACCTTGAAAAACAACTTTATCAGCTTTTCAAAGTTCAGAGTTTAGCTACTCCAGAGAAGTAACTTTTAAATATGCAGATTCAAGCATGGCAGGACGAAGTGGACCGTGCTCGGCAAGGTCAAAGAGATGCCGAGGAGAAACTTTCTTCAATGGAGGTATGTTACTAACATTGGAATCCTTGAGGGCATGAAGTATTTGGTGTTTGTGCTATACTAGCATTATTATTTACACATGATCTGTTCGTTTGTTATAGGCTGAAATGCAAAAGTTGAGAGTTGAAATGGCAGCCATGAAGAGGGATGCAGAACATTACTCACGTCAGGTGACATTTACAGTTTCTGAGAGTCTGTCTCTTCTTGTCAACGCATTAACAGTTTCTGATTGTTTGTTTCTCCTAGTCTATAATTATGAGATTTCGTAATTACGACCCTTCAATTTCTATCAATTGGACAAGGTTGACCTGGTAGTTCTCTATTAAACCCATTTTGATTATATTGAATGCAGTAAATATCATTGTCCTGTCAACTTCTTTTGAATCTTTTGTGTGAAAGATTCATTCGATGGTCTTGTGAACAGAAGTGACTATGATTAATTGATTTATTTGCTTTTGCTCGTCAAGTGGTACCTTTAATGCATATGATTATTTAACATGAGCATAATGGTTATATACCCTTGACCTTGTAGGAGCATACGGAGCTGGAGAAACGCTACCGTGAACTAACAGATTTACTGGTAAAGTAAACAAGAGAATTTACCGATTCTTTAAATTAAAGTCATATTGGGGAGTTGTCTGATAGCTTCTGGCCACTGGGTTTTAATTCAGTACTACAAGCAAACGCAGCTGGAGACTATAGCGAGTGAGAAGGCTGCAGCAGAGTTTCAGTTAGAGAAAGAGGTGAAACGTCTACACGAAGCACAGGTCTGACATCAAAGCCCTTATAGTTAATTTATGTGCTTTTGCTTTCCATGCTACTTACAAGAAAGGTTCTAAACTTGTTGATTCAGGTAGAGGTAGAAAAAAGCAGGGTTTCACGGCGCCCATCGGCAACTTGGGAAGAAGATTCTGAGATCAAGACACTCGAGTACGTATTAAACTTGTCTTATGTTCTAATGTCTACATTTATGCTGTGTTTGTTCTTCGATACTTAACTAAAACAATTTCAGGCCTCTTCCGTTGTATCATCGACACATGGCTACAGCAAGCACACAGGTAGAAATTTAGGAGCCCATTTAGAAAAACTCTGCTTTTCATCATTCACTTTTAACTTTTTTTTCTTCTGTTTATTTCTTTGTTTGCCTTCTCTCTTCAGTTCCAAAATGCAGTGAAACTGTTAGACTCAGGAGCTGTAAGAGCCACAAGGTTCCTTTGGCGGTACCCGATAGCGCGGATTTTCCTACTCTTTTACCTTGTGAGGCGCTCGCTTACCTATTCAATCTCATTTGCGGTACTTGTGAGTTTATGGAGCCTTTAACCGACATCATTTATGAATTTGTAGGTCTTTGTTCATCTCTTCTTGATGTATCTAATACACCGGCTCCAGGTATGGCTGGCCCTTTTAAATTAACACTCACATCTCAGTCATGGAATTCAAATTGTTGTCATTCCTAATCTCATGCTCTGGTGTAGGAACAAGCTGAGGCCCAGGAAGTTGCGGAGATGACCAACAACGTATTCAGACCATAACAGATTCATAAGAAAGCAACCAATGGGGGGTTTTCAAGAGATTGCTGAGTGAGAAGTGTGGAAGAAAGAAGCATAACTATGTGGATTATAGAGAAAGGTTTTGAACTTTTTATATAGAGGCTGCTTCTCACGGTGTCCCATATTGCACAGAATTTTTCTCTCTTTCCAACCGTTGGAATGTGAAGAACATAGTGTTTGGTAAATGAGGCTTATACACGCTTTATTGATATGCATGGTTTTAAAAGCATTTGAATCTGTCTATTGAACCAGACCAGTTCGAACTCACATTAAAGGTACTTATTTTCTGAAACCTGAACTCTTTAATAACCAAAAGAACTCTGTTTAGTTTGGCCACCCCTGTAAAATTCTTCTCTGACTGAAACGAAAACTTGAATTCGATAAATTAAACAAGAGAAAAGGTTATTGTTCAACTTAATCAACATACAACAATGTAAGAGAAGCTTTTTTGTCTTTATAATAAATACTTTTTATGCTCAACAATGCCGTCCCTAACAGCTTCAGGTTTGTCATCTGGAAGATAAGTGTAAAGATAATTAGAAGGGTTAAGGTGATGACAGTAGAAACCATCTAGAAGCGGAGCAAACCAAAGAAAATAAGTTCTCTCACCGTTTTAAAGGCGGAATTTGGAATAACTTAAGGGAAAAGTGGCTGCTGTAGGAGCCCCGTTGTTTCGGGATATCCCAACATTATGTTAAGATTTTGCAATGCTTGTCCCGAAGCTCCTTTCACGAGATTATCAATCTGCAACAACACCAACCAGACAGCTTTTTATAAACCAATTTGGCATTGTTGGAAAGTTAAAGATGAGTTTTACATTAGAACATGGTTAATTTACCACTGAGATTATGATAGCTCTTCCGGGGATTCGATCAGGATAGACATTCATATGACAATAGTTGGATCCTCTAACGTTGTGTGTCCGAGGAACTACTCCTTTCTCCAACACTTTGACAAATTCTTCATCCTATAAAACATTTGTGAAACATAATGAGTAACAAAAGTTAGTAATTGGCGTACAACACAAGAGTAATCATCACCTCATAAGACGTCTTCAATTGCTGGTGTAAGTCTTCAGTTGTAACCCCAGGTGCCATTTCCACATATATAGTTGATTGCATTCCGCGGATCTGCACAAACAACGAAGATCAGTAAATCGGTTTTGAGGCTAAAATCATAGAGAACAGGTTTAGAATTTATGTACCATTGGCATGAGATGCGGCGTAAAACTGACTGTTACTTTTGATTGTGCAACATCAGATAATCCCTGTTCAATTTCAGGAACTACAAAATAAAACAGACAGTTGTATTCAAATCAGAACCAAATTTTTACTCAAGCGTAATAATTAAATTGTCACCTACCATGACGATGTCGTGTGACACCATAAGAAGAAATGCCTTCAGCTATCTCAGAGTAAAGATTCGCCTCCTTAGCACCACGTCCTGATGATATTTTCATATCAGTTAAGAAACTACAAACATTTGACTGCATCATTGTTCATGAATAAAGATCAGAGTAAGTTCAAACCTGCTCCACTAACACCAGATTTAGCGTCGATAATAATGTTTTCATGTTTGATGAGATTTGCCTGCATCAAAGTCAACATATTGAGTGGAGTTGATTGAAGACTAGACAGTCTAATATAATCGCATTCCGGAAAAGAATAGACAAATAAACCTTCATTAAAGGAACAAGAGGAAGTTGAATCGAAGTCGGGTAACAGCCTGGGTTAGCTACAAGGCGTGCCTTTTTTATGTCCTCCCTTAGAATCTCTGTTAGACCATACACAACTTCTTTCTGAACGCAGCATGACACTTGGTAAGTGTAAGCATTATGAACACAACAGACACAAAATCAAGCAATAGCTTTAGAGAGAAAAGTACCTGTAACTCTACTGCCTTGTGTGGCTGACCATACCATTCTTCATATTCTGCAATATTACGCAGCCGAAAGTCCTAAAAAAGTTTATCTTAGATAAGCATATCACATATAGAAAAACAAAAACAAAAAAGCCATTTCTCTAGGGAATTACCGCTGAAAGGTCAACAATTTTTAACGCGCTGGGCAGTTCCTTGATGATTTCCTATCAAAATTAACGCACTCATTTCTGTTAAGCTAGGAAAAGATTTGAAACAAATGGTAACGGAAGCATAAAATGAAATATGGACCTGTGTTGTTCCATGAGGCAAGCAGCAGAATACAGCGTCCACAGTAGAAAAATCTGCATCCTTTACCGAGATCAAACTAGGTAGTTTCTGAGGACAGGAAAAAGGTTTAATCATTGACCACTAAATGCCCATTACAAAGTATCATTAAACAGATTCAACTCTTGGAGTTTTACTAGGGATAGAAATCACTTATACTTGAGCTCTCAGGTGGGGGAAAACGCTTTCCATTGACTGGCCAGCTTTTCTATCAGCAGTCATCAGAGTGACCTGGAAATGCGGATGATTTGCAAGAAGCCTGACGATCTGCCATTCAATAAAAAAAAGGTATCCCAAATCATTTGCTAAATTCAAAACTTAGATACCTCATCCATTCTTTCCTATGAAGTTTTTAAAGTTAACCTTAAAAACCAATGACTACTAAGCTTCTATATCTTTCTTTTACCGGAATAAAAGCTAAAGTTCGCGTATGTTCACTGCTTAAGTTAAATAAGGAGGACAATACCCCAAAAAAGCCACATACTTAGCAACAAAAATTCATAACACTTGAGCTCTGATTCATTTTCAAAACCAAAAGAGTAAAACTTTGAAACAGAAGAGAGAAGAACATTGCACAAACCTCAGCACCGGTGTAGCCACTAGCACCAAGAAGACCAATCCGAATATCCTTTTCTGGTTTAGCAGAGCTATTGGCTGAAACTCTGACGCTCATTGAAGATGGAGAAGCCACATGGGATCCCAAAGTAAGCTTATTGACTCGCTTATCCGCTACACGAATCTTCCTTTCCCCCTTTTTCAAAACAGAAGAAAAACCCACATTTGTATGGTTCTCAGATTGCATAAAAATAAAACAAGCTACGAACAATGAGCTTAAACAGGGGATCAAAATTAGTTTGAACTTCATCAATGTGGATTCAATAATAGAAACAAACCTGGAACCAACATCCTCGTTCGAAGCAAACTGAACTAAAAGCCGACGCAGTACTCATTCTTTTGATTCAATTATGCCAAAATAGCAAATGCCAGAATCGGATGTATACCAATTCACCAAAACAGGACCCAAAAAAAAAAGACAATCTTTTTTTTTTTTTTTTTTTCTCGGCTTCTGAGTTCTCTCAATGTAAACTGAGATTGAGATATGTTTATCAATGTAAAAGAAAAGGAGACAATTATTGCAGTGAAATCAAACTCTTCGTCACTGACCTCGTCGGAGTCCGGCGACAAAGATTGTGGAACGGAAAAAAAAAAAAAAAAAAACGACGTCGCTTTTAGCCATCAACCCTAGATGAAAACGATGTCGTTTTTAAAAGAAACTCGTGGATTTAACCCACGTGTCGGGGCGCAGCCACAACGATTGCAGTTGCAGGCAGCAGAAACGTGATATTTTCTCGGCGTTTGCATTACTTGGCGACAAAAAAAAATATTGCATTTTTTGGTAAATTAACTGACTAAAGTAGGAGAGGCGTACATGACAAATTACTTGAGTTAGATGATGAACTTGTGTGTATGATACAACAAAATAAAAAATCGAATCGTTTTGGAAGTCAAAACGAAATCTAGTAGAGAAAAATAAAAAGCTGCCAACTTCTATTTATTTTTTCTTGTGTCGTCAAATCAAAATCACTACTGTTTTTGAAATATCGCCATTAACAGTGATCACTGAGCAGTCTACTGGGTATTTTCATCAACCCTTTTAATGTGCTGAGAAGAAGAAGAAGCAGAACGAACAAACCTGAAGAAAAAAAAATGATTACTTTACGCAGCAGTGCCAATCATGCTTCTTCGAGGTCAAGGATCGATCTTTCGGGTCGGATTGAAACGGCGTTGGTGAATATCTACAGAAAACACAATCTTACTCCGATCAATGATGAGACGAGGCAGAGACTCTCTTCGATTCCAGAGAATTTGGCTTTTGGGTTGGTCTGCGACGTTTTTAGTTTGCAGTTTGGTGTGATATGCAACCTCGACAGCTTCATCGTTTCTACGGTCAACCAGGCCGTTGGTGTCACTGGCTCTCCTCGGCTGAGCTCTGCCTCTGGTGGGTCTCCGGCACAGTCTCGTATCCCCTCTGGAAGTCACGTGCGCTGGGTTCTTCATGGTCAGTATCTCAAACACTCTCTTTGCTTGTGAATGTGTGATTTTTGTTTTGGATTCGGAGGTGTTTTTTTAGAAGACGACTCTTGAAATAGTATAAAAATCGTTACTTTCTTATGATTTGTTTGTTGTTGGGCGATTGCAGAAGAGATGTCTGTTGATTCTGATGCTCCTTCTCCCAAGTCTTTGCAAAGAGAAGACATTAGAGGATCTATGCAGATTCCTCAGCTGGTAGCTTTGGGCGAACTCGAATTCAAGAAGGCGTTTCTGTTACTTACCTATATCCCAGGGTAATGTTTGTGCTGCAAGTTTTCTAATTACTATAATCTCTTATCCAAGTATTTGAAGTGACTGGTTTTGGTGAAAGTTACCTTTCCTGCTAATACTTAACCTTTGGTGTTATGTAGGCAACGTTTGGGTGAGATTAAAACTGCTGGTGGTGAGGTTTTAACTGCTGATGAAATCAGACAATGGAAGGATTTGCCCATGGTTGCATATGAAGCAGCGGTTTGGGACAGCTTGGGCCGGCGTTTTTGTCCTCAAACTGGCCGAAGCGTGGTATGCTGTTTTGTTGTTCTATTGGGTTATTATTTTCAGATTTCGTGTTTGCATTTGTAGGGGCGATTTGATCAGAATTAGAGACTTGTTCGTTACTAGATAATCATTTTCTGCTATGAGAATTTGACTTTGGTATCAAAGTTTTACTAACTGCATCCTCTTACTTGCTTTGTTTCTCCAGTTACAATGGGATACCGGGAAGACCCATTACTATCAATGTCATGTAGCTCCCGATGGTAGCTACACATTTAAGGTTGATTCAGCTCTTCAAGTACTACCTTTCATGTTTCATTTTACCATCCCACATATGTTCTTTGTGCTAAAAAGGCTTAATTCACAAGATATGGCTGTTGAAGCAATTTGTTACCATATGTCTATTAAAATTTAACGTCTCAGTAGTAGGATAAAGTCCTTGACATTGACAGTGACTTAATATGCTGGTACTTGTCAATACGATATTCGCAGGGCCCTTTACTGGAAAACACTGGAACACACCTGCACAAGGTCTTGGGTGATGAAAATGTTCTAACGGTCAAATTTACAGATGTCCAGAAAAAATCGTCAACCTATCCTGGTGACCGTTACTTCACATACAAAGGGATTGCCAAGAATGGTATCATGGTTGGTTTACGTCGTTATCAATTTTTTGGTGGGTTGTTTTCCTTTCTCGTCTTCATTAACTATCATTCATGCCATTGGACACACAACACTTCTGATTAAGTACTCTTTGATTTTGGAGCTTATTCTAACATTCCGTTGAACAGTTTTCAAAGATGGAGGGAAAGAAGACAAAAACAGAGATGTTTCTACAAAGAGAGCGAAATGCTACTTTATACGCACAGACTCTACAGCTTCAATTGATATGGAAAAACCCTATATCTTTTCTGGGAAGTCAATCTATGAAGCTCGTATGCATTTTATGCATGTCCATACATTGTCGTCTTTGGCCAACTATATGGCAAGGTACTCCTGTTTTTTCCCCTGTTTGAGGGAAAACAAGTGCTACAGTTTCATCTTTGAACTCCTTGAAAGATCTTCCCTTATGTAATTCAAGTCACTTTTCTGTTTGTCAATGCTTCAGGTTTTCTTTGATTCTTTCGAAGACTAAGAAGCTTGAAGTTGATTTGACAGGAGTTAACTTCGAAATAATCAAGGATATACCCTGCCATGTACTTCCTTAACTGACATGTCTATTAGGACCTCAGTCTCTATCTACTTAGCCTTACTTAGTGATTTACTAAGCCTCACTATATGCTTTTACCTTTTCTAACTGTTCCAATGGCAGGATGAAGATAATAATGATGTTCTTGATAAGAATGGGAAACCATATATACATTCAGATGGAACTGGCTACATCTCTGAGGACCTTGCCGGGATGTGTCCAGTAAATATATTTAAAGGGAAATGTCTCAGAAGTGAAAATATTAAGGTCCTTTCCCTACTTCCATGACTTTGATGGTTTCTTAGCTCTTTGTTCACTCTATTGTTATTCCTAGGATTCCTTGTCATTTTTCTTTTATCTGTGAATTAAGAGTACGATTTCAAATTTTGAAGGACAGGAAGCATGTGGCCAAGAACCGGTATGGATGATATAATATAAAACCCCTGTTTTTGCTTGATCATATATATTTGTCTTTTAAAGACTACAAGTAACACTTACTTTTTCCAACAGCCTCTGCTGATCCAGTTTCGGATGTTTTATAATGGCTATGCTGTTAAGGGAACTTTCCTTGTAAACAAGAAAGTAAGCCTGCTGGCCCTGCTCTCTTTCTAAATTTTTGGTTTAAATGTTTGGAAGCTATTCCTTAATTTGCTCCCATTTTGGTAGATTCCTTCTCGGACTGTCCAGGTTCGACCTTCTATGATCAAGGTGTTGCCAGATTCCTTGCCGAATTTTAGCACCTTTAACGCCCTGGAGGTAGTAACGACAAGGTATTTTGTTCTGACTACTTGTTGTTTTAATACTGAAGTTCTCTCCCTCAAATGTTCTTATGGTGGAGTGAAGTTATCCTTGTGACATCTAGTTGTTTCAATCATCCAGTAATCCACCAAGAAGAACAAAGCTATCAAGAAATTTGGTTGCGCTGCTTAGCTATGGAGGAATCCCTAATGAATTCTTTTTGGATATATTGCTCAACACGCTGGAAGAGTCGAAAGCCATATTCTACAACAAACGTGCCGCACTTAATGGTGCTTTAAATTCCAAAGCTTTCTGGTTCTTTTGCATTTTTACCTGTAATCATGTCCCTAAAACTACTGAGTTAAGTAGCTAAGATGTGACTCTTGATGGATCTTTTAAGAAGTCATTTTGTCTGTGCAGCTGCCCTTAATCATGGCGAATTGGACGACCAAAATGCTGCAGAAATGATATTGGTTGGTATCCCCCTTGACGAACCGCACTTGAAGAGTCATCTGTCTATTCTCTTAAAGACAGAGAAAAATGATCTCAAAGCAGGCAAGCTTCCTGTGACCGAATCTTACTATCTCATGGGCACAGTGGATCCTACCGGAGAGCTTAAGGAAGATGAAGTCTGTGTCATCCTGTATGCTACTCAACTCTTTTATTACAATTTCATTTTGAGTTTTACGTGGAAACAAGAAACAGTGACTTACTTTCAGGGAATTGTGAGTTAGTTGTTCATTTTGTCAATGCTTCTTGTCATGGTTTTGTAGGGAGTGTGGGCAAATATCGGGAGAAGTGTTAGTTTATAGAAATCCTGGATTACATTTTGGAGACATACATGTACTTAAGGCTACATATGTTAAGGCCTTGGAAGAGTATGTTGGAAATTCCAAGTATGCTGTGTTCTTCCCTCAAAAGGGTCCAAGATCCTTGGGCGACGAGATTGCAGGTGGTGACTTTGATGGTGATATGTATTTCATATCAAGAAACCCTGAGGTAATCCACCGCATTAGAAAGTAAAATTTAAAAGTGTTGTGACCTAATTTTCTTCGGTTTGCTTTCTGTTTTAGCTACTTGAACACTTCAAGCCAAGTGAACCGTGGGTGAGTTTGACTCCTCCCAGTAAAAGTAATACTGCTAAAGAGCCAAGCCAGTTTTCACCGGAAGAATTGGAAGAAGAGCTTTTCGAAATGTTCCTGAAGGCAGGATTTCATTCCAGGTACTCATAACTCACTTTTAAGATCCAATACTGAAAGATTCAAAACTGTCTAGTATTTGCAGAATCAATATTTGGAATTTATGTTTTTTTTCTCGGGTTCACAGCAATGTTATAGGAATGGCTGCAGATAGCTGGTTAGCAATAATGGACCGGTTCCTCATACTAGGAGATGAGAGAGCTGAGGAAAAAGCTGAAATGAAGCAGAAAATGCTAGAGCTAATAGATATATACTATGATGCTCTTGATGCACCGAAGAAAGGGGCTACGGTCTATCTCCCAAATGATCTGAGGCCCGACATTTTTCCACATTATATGGAGCGGGACAAAAAATTCAAGTCGACTTCTATTCTTGGATTAATCTATGACTTTGTTATATCACAGACAACAGAGCAACTCTCACCATCATTTGGTAAAGGACCCTTCTTGTTACTAGTGCAGACATTAGACATATAGTCAGATCACCAAAGAAATCATAATATGTGTTTAACTGTGGTATACATACAATTCAGAGATCAATAAACTCCCGTGTTTCGAAGATGAGCCTGTCTCTAAGTTACATATGGAGAAATGTAGACGGTGGTATAATGATTACAAAGCTGAGATGACCCACGCAATGCATACGGAGACCACTCATGCAGGTTCAGTTATTGAGAGATACAAGGAGGTAATATCCTGAATCCAATACCACTCTAAAGAACAAAAGTAAGATACAATCACAAAACTTGGTGAAATACAATCTAAAAAGAAAACAGTTTCTTCTCGTATATCGCAGGAGTTCTACGGAGCTGCAAGGTTTGAAGACAGCAAGAAAAGTCTGGAAGAACTCTATCCGCCAGCCCTGGCACTCTACAACATAGTATACGATTATGCCATTCATAAAGGTGTTTCGAAATGCAGTTTTGTCTGGAAGGTAGCAGGACCTGTCCTGTGCAGATTCTATCTTAAGAAGAAAATGCAGGAGAAATCTTTAGTGTGTGCACCATCTGTGCTTAGAGAGCTTTGGGGTTGAAGAATATAGTTGCTTGTTCTACCCTGTTCTGCTAATAAATAATAAGCCTTTGTTTGCAATAAGAAGCGTGTCAGGCAAGTAAGTAACCTAGCTAAATAAGGTAACCAAGATGTGTTTGTAGTGCCTTTTTGTTTGGTTTTATTTGTAGAGTTTGTCCTCTGGTGAATATTTTGCGAACTGAATTAAAAAAAAAATGATATATAATGAATCCTTTTAAATTATTTACGTCAGCATGAGTATTTTTTTTGTAATAATGAAACTTTTTTTTTTTTTGACAATCCAAGCAAATTGAAGTAATTTACGATTTCGCAGTGAGACAATGTTGATAAAAAGAACGCGATTTTATTTGGGCGTTTACAGCGGCGGCGAGAAAATTAGTGGCAGGGTTCGTAATTTATAGCGGTAGAGGTTGGGTATTTTGATAAAATTAAAAATAATAATAAAACGGCTAGATTAGTGTGTGCTGTGTAAATAAAACAAAATCTCCCGTATACTCAAATCAAACAGGCGTACTTTTTTTTTTTTGGCGGCAAACCCCATATTTTAAATGTTCGGAGAATGACTCTCTTCAAAAGTGAGCCAGTTAGGTACCAACAAACTTACATAGGAAAAACAAAAACCACGTGCTCTTGCACATTTCGCAAGCTGATCAGCACGGATATTTTCCTCTCACGGAATAAGTCTAATACTGAAGCTAGCAAATCTATCTCTGAAATGAATAAAATCTTTCAGTTCTGAGTAAAAGGTTGGCCAATCTTCGACATTAGACGTCATTGATAGAAGATCCGAGCAATCCGTAGCAAAAAGAGCGCTATCCAAGTCCAGTGCCAACAAACACCTCATAGCCCAAACAAGTGTGTCCAACTCTGCATGTAAAGGTTATAGGCTTCGTCCCGATCCTTTTAACCCCAAATGTAAGATTCTATCGCCAATGGACGCAATCCAGCCGTGTCCACTCCTGTCAACCTTCGTATGCCAGGATCCATCAATAAAGCAGACAATGGAATCTTGTGGGATTGGTCTCGAAGGCATGCTCGCGCCTACCACCTCTGGTGGTGTGTCTCTATTATTTGCTCTTCTCCAAACTTCTTCTTCTTGGATGGCTTTCTCTAAAGTATTTTGTGGAGATTCAGAGATATTTTCAAAAACTTTCTTATTTCTTGCCTTCCAGATGTACCACATCATCCAAGGGAACGTTTTCAGGTGCTGGTCGAGTGCGCCAAAGTCTTTGCCACGCCCATATAGATAGTCCAGGTTGCTATATAGGGAAGATGAAGGGAACACCATAGGATGGGAAGGGATTGTCGATAAAGCCCACACTTGTCGAGCTGGTGGGCATTCAAATAACATATGATTAATAGTTTTCTCCTCCGCTCCACATCTAGGACAATCCTTATTTCTACCAATATGGCGATAATGCAGGCGTTGACATGTTGCCACATACCCAATCACACATTGCCACACGAAATGCTTCAGCTTTCATGATGTTTTTAACTTTCATACTTGCGCCTTGAGTGTCGTAACACTAGGTCCCTGAAAAGGGAGGTCACAAACAGGACGAGAAATAGCTCTCGCGGCTTCATTGCCAGTTTTAACAGTGTAGTTCCCAGATTTAGTCAGCGTCTAGGAGTACCCATCTCTAGCAGCATTCAAGCTTGGTTTGATCCCCAAAATAAGGGTAATTTCTTTCGGGGGAAATAGTTCCCGAAGACGTTCCATTTTCCATTTTTTTGTAGTGAAGTCGATCAAGGTGTTACCACAAATCAAGGGATTTCTATCATTAGTTAATCCTTGAGGCGGCCGTGCTGGCGTATCTGGGATCCAAGGTTCAGTCCAGATACACGTGTTAAACCCCGAGCTTATAGTCTTTCGGATACCATACGAGAGAACATGTTTTGCCGCTAGCATACTTCTCCATCCATATGAAGGCCGATTTGATACTTGTATCTCTAGAGGGCTACAGTGTCTAAAGTATCGTCCTTTGAGAACTCGGCAAAGGAGGGAATCTGGAAATCTTAACAACCTCCATAGCTGCTTTCCCAATAGGGCAAGGTTAAATTCTTCAAGTGTTCTGAAACCTAACCTACCGTCTGACATTTGAGTGCACATTTGCTCCCATGAAATCCAATGTAATCCTTTACTATCGGCTTTATTACTCCACCAGAAGTTAGCTATTGCACTTGTTAGTTTTGAGCAAATAGCATTTGGTAAAAGGAAACACGACATTACATATGTCGGAATTGCTTGCGCCACTGATTTTATCAGGACTTCCTTACCTCCTTTGGAAAGGTATTTCGACGTCCACAAATTGACTCTTTTGTGGAGTTTATCCCTTACGAAGGCAAAGACTTGTGCCTTTGAACCATGTATCTTTTCTGGGAGACCTAAGTAAGTTCCCATGCCTCCTTCTTGTCATATCCCAACAATAGATTTGATCTCATGTCGTATGTGGGTCGGGACCTCGGTACCAAACATGATAGAGGATTTAGAGAAGTTGATTTCTTGGTCGGATGTCGCGCCGTAAAGGCGGATTATATCGATAACTTCCTTGCATTGTTGAGGGTCAGCTCTACAAAAGAATAGGCTATCATCCGCGAAAAGAAAATGGGATACTCGTGGGCTTGCATTTGAAATATGTAGTCCCTGAATCCTCCCCTCTCGTTCGGCATTTCTAAGCTGGGCGATTATGGCTTCTGTGCATAATATGAAGAGGTATGGAGAAATAGGGTCTCCTTGGCGAATCCCCCGAGTTGGTCTAATCCTTCCCTTGGGTTCACCATTGATCAAAATGCGGTAAGAGACGGAAGTAATGCATTGCATTATCCATCCCACCCATTTTTGATCAAAGCCCATTTTCTCCATCAAGGCACTTAGAAAATTCCATTCTACCATATCATAGGCTTTGCTCATATCCGTCTTGATAGCCAAGAAATTTTTTCGGTTGACCTCGTTGGAGCGCAGAGCATGGAAGTTTTCTTGGGCAATAAGAATATTATCAGTGATTAATCTTCCTGCCACAAATGCAGATTGGGTCTCGGATATAAGTTCCGGTAAAAACCTTTTGAGACGTAAACTCAAAATTTTCGAAATCACCTTATAGCACACATTACATAAGCTAATAGGGCGAAATCTTGACATTTCTCGAGGACGTTCACCTTTCGGGATCAAACATATATTTGTTTCATTTAGCTTGCCATCAAAAATGCCTGAGCTAAGAAAATTCTTCACCATCTGAGTGAGATCGCCTTTTGTTGTATCCCAAAATTTTTGGAAAAACAGTGCAGTCATCCCATCTGGCCCCGGAGCTTTCCCGGGATTCAGGGAGAACAAGGCTCTTTTAACTTCCTCTTCTGAGACCTCTTTCGTAAGATGCGCGTTCATATCTGGTGTAACCAATGTTGGCACATCCTTAATGGCTATCGTAGGGTCACTCGCATTCGAGGATGAGAAGAGATTACTGAAGTACTCCACTGCAACTTTTTCAATTCCTTCTTCTGTATCAATCTAGACTCCTAGTTGATTAAGGATGCCAGTGATCTTGTTCCTTGCCCTCCTTTGTTTTGTTGAAGCATGGAAAAATTTTGTGTTATTATCTCCTTCTGCAAGCCACAATTCTCTGCTTTTTTGGTACCAATATGCTTCCTCTTCCCTATACGCCTCACAAAGCCGCCATTTTATGTTGAGGAGAGTTTTTGACGATGCCTGGTCATCACCATAAGTTTTGTCGATCTTGTCTTGAAGCTCCTTGATCATTTTTTCCGAATTTGTTTGATTATTTTTCTTCCAAATTGAAATAGCTCGCTTACAATTCTTGATTTTTTCCGCAATGGTTCTTGCCATCGAGGTCTCATTATCACCCCAACCTTCTATCACCGCCTCCTTAAGGCCAAGCTTGTCTATCCACCTTTTGTCAAACATAAAGTTTTTTGAAATTTTTTTTGGACGTGTTTGAGTTGCGGCAAGGAGTGGACGATGGTCCGATCCCCACATCTTCATATACTCCACATTAGTGTGGGAAAATATATTGTGTCATTCTTCGTTTCCCATGGCTATATTTAGTCGACAACGAATCTTGCCGTTTGATCGATTACCAATCCATGAAAATTGACTACCTTGATAAGGGAAATCAATTAAGCCACATGAATCAATCATCGCTCTAAATGGTAGAAAAGAGGATTCTGATCTTTTCTTTCCTCCTCTCTTTTCATGATTCCCTGTTATTTCGTTGAAGTCCCCAATAATAAACCAAGGTTCGGATCTAGCACCTCCAATACGCATCAATCTTTTCCAAACATATTCACGATTTGTAGGGATAGGGTCACCATAAATAAATGTCATAAAGACCCGATTTCCATTAATAATTGTTTCAATATCGATTAACCGGTCATCTAACAGCAAAAACTTAACCGAAAAATCATTTGAATACAATAATGCTAAACCGCCACTAGTGCCATCTGGCTCAACGGTTCGAAGATTATCAAAACCTAAATCTACTTGCACTATTTGCAGATAGGACTTATCATTCTTAGTTTCCGATAAAAATAAAAAACCTGGTGAATATACCCTACATAACTCATGTAGTCGACGGCGAGTCAATTTAGCTCCCGTCCCTTGACAATTCCAAGCAATTGTCCTCATGTTGGGGGGTCGGGGGAGATCTGGGACTCTTCCTCAGCATCCTTGGGCACACTTGCCTTGTTTCCTTTCTTCTTCTTCTTGGTTATTCCCACCTCAGCTTGAGGGATTTCATTGTTGACTGGTATCTCTGCCCATTCACTTTGACCGCTTGACACCTGAGAGGTCCTTTTCTTGGGTGACCTCTTGCTGGTAAACAACTTAAGCTTTCTTGAAGCTGCCTTGTTCACCTTAGGACTAGAAGGCACAATTTTTGTTGCGGCAGAATTGGTGGACTCGATAGATCCATCAACCATTATTGGGCCTCCTGCGAGATTATTAGGTCCGTAAGACTTCCTGACTTTTCTCCCACCTCTTGTTAACTTTGGTGATAACACCCGTTTACTTGAGGGGGATTGCGAGGTTGCCGGAGCCGCCTTTGCCGGAAAGGATCGTGGGACCGGCTGTTCTGAGACTGTTCGTTCCTCAGTGTAGCCTTCCCTGTTCGTGTCTACCGGGTCTTTTTCAGTCTCGTCGCCACCCATCAGATCTTCTCTGAGAAGGTCGTCGTTGTCAAGAAGACCATCGAGAATCATCTCGTGCTCGATTTCCTTCATCAATCTGACATCCTCCTCGGTAATTTCACGATCAGATGCATTAAATCCGTGATCCTCAGCCAGATTCTCCCAATCAGATGGGATAGCGTTGCTATGTATAGGATGATGTGATGCCATCGCCTCCCTTGACTGGGATTCTTCCGCCGCCCAATCTGAGAAACCGGCTTCGCCGTCGTCCTCGACACTCGACACAAGAGTAGATTGAGTCGTCGGTAACACCGCCAATTGCTGGGACTCCGACGCTTGGGGCCTCAATGAAAGCTCCGGGTGTTGAATCCGGGGAGGAACAGAGCTCCCCTCACCAACTGCAGCAGTTCCCGAACCCGATCCAAATTCGAAGTTCCTCGGGATGAGCCCTGCTTCTGCCTCATCATCGTCCTCATCCTCCATCAAGTCATCGTCAGATTCCTGTAGAGCTTTTCCTTTTCCTTTGTTTTTCGCCTCTGACGGACCACAGTTCTCTCTACGGGTTAACTGGTGGCAGGGAGGTCGACGAGATGACTTCCTATGGTCCAGTAAAGGTTCCTCTCTAGCTGGAGATCTGATACGGAGTGGAGAATCTCTTCGTCGAGGGGGGACCCGGTGACCACTGATGTTAGTTGGTTGCTTTCTGACATGGGGATCATCCAAAGTCTTTGAAGAATGGGATCGATGCCTGGAACCTTCTTCGATCCTGTTATGTGTCCCTGAAAGGGACTGTAAAGATTTCTCCCTGCTACGGGGATGTGATTTGGGAGCAGTTTCCCCCATACGCTGCCACATTGGGTTTCGGGGTACCTCCTTGCGAGATAGATCCTTCGAGTAATTCAGGTTTCTTCTCCCATATCGAGAATCCGACAGAGAGTCCCTCGTGTTCTGTTGACTTCTGGACCGGTGAGCGATGGCAACACCTGAAGAGAGCTCTTGACCATTGGAGATCCTTCGACGATCATCTCTGTAGCTCTCCTCCCCTTGGTGAGACAGATCTCTTCGGTCAGCAGAGGGTCTTCGAACTTCCAAATCGATATTAGCACCAGGCAGAGATGTAGCTCGACGCTCTTTGTTAGCTTGTCTCTGCTGCTCAGTGAGTTGGGGGCAGTCTCTTTCTTCATGGGAAATTAGGTGACAGGTGAAGCAGTATCGGAACAGTTTCTCATAGGAAAGGGAAACCACAACTTCCTCTCCATCATCAGTCACCACCCGTTTGGTAAAATTTAGAGGTTTTGTGACATTCACAGAAACCAAGACTCTAGCGTCTGTGGTATCTATCTCTGAAACACGTCCAATGGAGTCACCAATACCTCTAAAGGCTTCTTCCACCCAGCAACGGAGGGGGAGATCTCGTATCTTAACCTAAAAGTTAACAAAACACAGGAGGTTTTCCTGGAAATTTAGTTCCCATTGTTCCAGTGAAAAGGTCCACTTGTTAAAATGGCATGGTCTCTTTCTCAAAACTTTTTGCAGGTCCTCTTCGGTCTCAAAGTTGAAGTGGAAGCGACCATTGCCAAGGTCGAAGCCTCAAACTCGTCCATCCACGTCCCAAATACCAGTGCTTGGCATTAGAGCGAGAAAAGCTTCCATGCTCCTGCCCCCTATATGGAAGACACGCCCTATCAATGTGAGTCTGAATCTTCTAGCAAGAGCATCATTATCCAGAGCTGGTAGTCGAACTGGTTCATCATCCTCCGAGGAGAAACGGTTCCTAGGGTCAGATCCGGCGCTGTTTGGGTGAATCTGCTTCATCTTGAGAGCTGTGAGGGATACTGGGCAAAAGCACTGAGAGCTAAAGGGCACCAGAGTTGCAGAGAAAAGATGTGAAGGGTTCTGCGAATGTAAAACTTGCCGCTGTAGGGTGAAAAAGAGTGCCTCTAATAGTAGGGATATATTGCATTTGAAGAAGGGAGGTACATAAAAACTCAACAGGTATGTTGGAAGAGTGGAAACAACATCGCTTTGTCCACCAGGTACAAAGGAAATTCCGATTTTAGGAATGTTTTGGTAGGTGAGATTCATCTCGATTTGAAAAAGAGTCTTCTTTTGGCCATCTCGAAGACTGTGCCCGAGAGCATGTTGAGACGGATGATGCGGCGTTTTTACGACGATGATGAAAGGTGGAACTCGGCGGGGCGTGCAAAGTAAGAATAGACACATGACACGACGTGCATGTGAGACCAACCAATATCTGCGGCTAGCTTTTTTTTACTTCCTTGCTAAGTCTCTTCCTTCCCATGTATTGATTGATTGATTCAGATCCAAATCAATGCTCTGTACTGTGCTATTTCTGATTTAACACATGACTTGTCCGATGCACACAGGCGTACTTACACACACAATGACACAAAGCAAATTTGTCTGAAAAAAAAATGAAAAAGAAAAATGCAATCAAAAATTTGTTTTTGAAATCGAAAGGAAGAAACTTTTCAGAAAATGGCAGAGAAAGGAAAGAGATTTGAACAGTTTAGTATCTCTTTCCATATATTTATGAACCCTAACTAAAGAAGACGAAGACACAAAACTCTGATTTGGGGGAAAACGAAAATGATGAACACTTGTTCCGATGAAGTGCCAGTGGTGTCTTCTTTGCGTTCAGAGATTACTCTTCCGGGTCCGGTTGAGACTTTGTTAGAGAAAATCTACAGGAAACACAATCTTAGTTCGATCAAAGTGGAGACAAGGCGGATGCTTTCTTCGATTTCTGAGGAATTGGCTTTGGAAGCCCTCAGGAAAGTTTTCAATAAGCCGTATGTGAATTCCCTCGATGGGTTAATCTTGTATTTTGTTAAAGATGCGGCCACTGTTGATGGCTCTCCGCGGCTGAGTTCCGTCGAGTCTCCGGTACACTCTCCACCTAGAACTCCTGGGAAGAAAAGTTGCAGGGGTTCTCAAGGTCAGACAGTATCTCTGATGAGTTCTAAGAATACTTCTTCGGTTTGTGTTTGATTGTATGCTCCAAAGTTTAGTTATGACTATGGCTAATTGTTGTAGCAGAAGTGTTGTCTCTTGATTTGGAAACTCCCTCTCCTAAGTTATTGAGAAGAGAAGAGAATGGAGTATCTAAGCACATTCCTCCACTGGTAGCTCTTGGCGAACTTGTATTCAAGAAGATGTTTTTGTTGCTTAGCTATATTGGAGATCTGTAAAGTGATCGTCTTTTTACAGGGAATCCCTAGATGAGGTTGTAAGTGATGATCAGATCAGACAATGGAAGGATTTGCCAATGGTTTCTTATGAAGAAGTGGTTTGGTTCCGGTTGGGACAGCGTTATTGCTCCCCAAAGGAGCGAAGAAGGGTATGACAAGAGACCTGCAAATTCCTTTTTAACTGCTGCAATTTATGAGGAATCTGACTTTAATATCAAATTTGTACTAATTGCATCTTCTTACATGCTTCTTTCCCCAGTCACTTGGAGGGGATAGTGGGAAGACTCATTACTATCAATGTCATGTTGCTCCCGATGGTAGTTACAAATTCAAGGTTCGGTTCGCTCTCCTAACGCTGTCTTTCATGTTTGCATTTTTCCCATGTTGCATATGTTCTTTGTTTTGAAAGGATCTGAACTCAAGAAATTCTACTATAGGCTGTTGCCGTAATTTGTTTGCAAGTCGCTATCATAAGTCAGTTAAAAGTTTATATCTTACTGTTAGGATAAAGTCCTTGACAGTGTCTTAATACGCTGTTACTTATTGATAGACTCTGTTCACAGGGTCATCTTCTGGAGAACACTGGAACACACCTGCACAACGTTTTGGGTGATGATAATGTTTTAACCGTCAAATTCGATGACGTGTCAGGCGTGGAAACCAATTGTAATAATCTTTACTCTACCTACAAAGGGATTGCTAAGAACGGTATCATGGTTGGTTTACGTCGTTATCAGTTTTTTGGTGGGTCCTTTTCCTTGTTATTTTCTCTTGATTATTATCTATGTTATTGCACATACAACACTTTCCATTGTTAAGGTGCTAAGGCCATGTCTTTCAGCTATTGTCGTACTTTTCCTCTGTGTTTAGAACTTCACATAGTAGCTTCTTTACCTCTCTTTTAAACAGTTTTCAAAGATGGAGGGAAAGAAGGGAAGAAGAAAGATTTTTCTACAAAGGGAGTTAGATGCTACTTTATACGCACGGGCTCTACAGCGTTGAGTGATATGGAAAATCCTTATATGCTTGACGGGATTTCAATCCATGAAGCTCGTATGCGTTTTATGCATGTGCATAATTTGCCATCTCCGGCGAACTATATGGCACGGTACTCAAGTTTCTTTTAATTCTCTATTGCATGGATATGAAGACTTTTTACTGTTTCATCTTTAAACTCTTCTAGAGATGTTCTCATTTGTGATTAGAGTCAAATTTCTTTTGCTGATGCTTCAGGTTTTCTCTAATTCTGTCAAAGACTAAAAAGCTTGAAGTGGACATGACTGGGATTACCTTTGAGGAAATCGATGATATACACTGCCATGTATGTCCTCAACCCATGTTTTCTTCAGTAACTGCATCTCTAAGGCCTTAACTTAAATGCATCCATTATTTGACCTTTTTCCATTTCTTCCAATCGCAGGACCAAGATGATAATGATGTTCTTGATAAGAATGGGAAACCATATATACATTCAGATGGAACTGGCTACATCTCTGAGGACCTTGCTCGGATGTGTCCAATTATTTGTAAAGGAAAATCTGTTAGAAGTAACAATGTTCAGGTCTTTCTTGTACTTCCATGATTATTTGATGGTTGCTTAGTTGCCTTTTGTTCACTCTTGTTACCTTATCATGTTTGTTTCTTATTTTTTTAATCACAGGGACCCTGTGGCGAAGACCCGGTAAGTAGTTCACATTCCATGTTCAGGCTCGATTCTGTATTTTTCTATCACTCATAACATGTAGTAACATTTCTTATTTTCAACAGCCTCTGCTGATCCAGTTTCGGATGTTTTATAAAGGCTATGCTGTTAAGGGAACTTTTCTCTCAAACAAGAAAGTAAGCCAACTCTCTTTCATGTCACAAAATAAGGTTTGCAAGCTATTCCTAATTTTGCTCCTTTATTTGGCAGCTTCCTCCTCAGACTGTCCAGGTTCGACCTGCTATGATCAAGGTGTATGAAGATGAGACCTTGTTAAATTTTAGTACCTTTAACTCCCTGGAGGTAGTCAATACAAGGTAGCTTCCTCGTGGATTTTTATTATCTTGAATCTGAACTCACTTCTCGTTCAATTTTTTTTTAATGATCTTTGGTTGTTTACATCTTCCAGTAATCCACCAAAAATGACGAGGCTGTCAAGAAGTTTGATTGCACTGCTTAGTTATGGAGGAGTCCCTAATGACTTCTTTTTAAATATATTGCTCAAAACGTTGGAAGAGTCTAAAACCATATTCTACAGTGAACGTGCTGCGTTTAACGGTACCAAAAAACCCAAATCTTTCTGGTTCATTTGCAATTTCTTACTACCCCTGAATCCACTGATTTAACTTACCTTATGCACCCTGAAGTCTTTAACATGATAAGTAGTTTGAGGAGACACTCGATGAGTCTTTTATTAAGTTAATTTTGTATGTGCAGCTGCCATTAATTATGGGAATATGGACGACCAGAACATTGCAGAAATTGTCTTAGTTGACATCCCCCTTGACGAACCACATTTGAAATATCGTCTGTCTGTTCTCTTAAACAGAGAGAAGAATACTCTCAACGCAGGAAGGATTCCTATTGACGAATCATACTATCTCATGGGTACGGTGGATCCCACCGGAAAGCTTAAGGAAAATGAAGTCTGTGTCATTCTGTATGCGACCCAATTCTTCTCTTGGTCTTTCACTTTGGGTTCTAGATGGAAACATCAAGAACCAGTAAATTAGCTTCAAAGTTATTCCCAAGAAGTAGCTGATCATTTCCTCACTGCTTTCTTTTTGTGGTTGTGTAGCAAGTCTGGCCAAATCTCTGGGGATGTGTTGGTTTATAGGAATCCTGGATTACATTTTGGAGACATACATGTACTTAAGGCTACATATGTCAAGGCCTTAGAAGATTATGTTGGAAATTCCAAGTATGCTGTGTTCTTCCCGCAGAAAGGTCCAAGATCCTTGGGCGACGAGATTGCAGGTGGTGACTTTGATGGCGATATGTATTTTATATCCAGAAATCCCCAGGTACTCACTCTGCTATATCCGTCGTAATTTGAAAGTAAATTCTTTATTGCTGAGACCTGACATGTGGACTATAAATTCTTCTATTCAGCTACTTGAACACTTCAAGCCAAGTGAACCGTGGGTGAGTTCTTCTAAACCGAGTAAAATCTACTCTGGTAGAAAGCCAAGTGAACTTTCACAAGAAGAGTTGGAAGAAGAGCTTTTTAAATTGTTCTTAAATGCACGATTTTGTAAGAGGTACATAGTTTAATTATCGGCTTAGCTTACTTTCAAGCTCACGATAGCTCTTTTAGTTAATATATATGCTTTGTTTTCTCGGTTTACAGAGACGTTATAGGGATGGCTGCAGATAGCTGGCTAGCAATAATGGACGGCTTCCTCACCTTACGAGATGAGAGTGCGAAGGAAAAATATGAAAGGAACAAGAATATGCTAAAGTTGATTGATATATATTATGATGCTCTTGATGCACCAAAAAAAGGTGCTAAGGTCGATCTCCCACCCAACCTACAGGTCGGCACATTTCCACATTACATGGATCATAAAAAAAAGATAATCAAGTCCACTTCTATTCTTGGATTAATCTATGACACTGTAGAATACCACAATGCAGAGATACCCCTACCATCCAGTACGGATCTTCTTTTCCCTATCGATAATCAGAGTACACAAGAACTCATTATCTCGAATATGTAATAATTATGTCTTGACTCTGTTACAATTCAGAAATCAGTAAACTCACGTGTTTAGAAGATGAGCCGGTCCCTAAGTCTCACATGGAGAAATGTGGACGCTGGTACGAGAACTACAGAGCTGAGATGAGCCAGGCGATGATGGAAAAAGATGAAAATAAGAAGAAGAAACTAACCAGTGAAGTTAACCAAAGATACAAGCAGGTAAGCTTATCAATCCAATGCAAAGATCTGACCAATAGACTTAATGAATCACATTTTTTTGTTGATTAGTCCTGGGGAAGTCTGCAATCAACAAGAATCCATCTAATGCTTTATAAACACAACTCATTGGTTGAACGGTTTCTTCTCTCTGTATCAGGATTTCTATGGTGCTGCAGGGTTTGAAGACAGCAAGATAAGCCTGGAAGAACTCTATCCCCAATCCTTAGCACTTTAAAACATTGTTTACGACTACGCCATCAAAAAGAACGACGCTAGTTATTGTGGATTTGTTTGGAAGGTTGCAGGACCAGTCCTGTGCAGAATTTACCTGAAGAAAACGCAGGAGAAATCATTAGTGGCTTCAACATCTATGCTCAAAAAGCTTTTGGGTTGAACACACCTACTTGTCCTGTTTGTTGTCTTCGTGTCTCATAAGATGCGCATTAGGCAAGTATCTGACCTAAGTAGCCTAACTTGTAGGTCAAGCTATGTGGTGTAGTATCTGTGCTTTAGTTTTAATCTTAGATTTGTCCTGTAGTGTCAAATAAATTCCGTGTGTAAGTTTGCTTGTTAAATAAATTAAAAAAACCATGTTTAAATAAGATTAAGTTCATATTTAATTTCATTTAATTGTACGTGTCAACTTTAGAGCCATGTGGTGTACAGAGCTGTCTTCTTCAGTGTGACACCTCTATGCATCCTCAAGCTTCCATTTGGATTTTCCACAGCCTTCTTCCTTCCATTACTATATTTTTCAAGAAAAGTAAGGAAAGTTTCTTCTTTGTGATACGTGAAAAAAATTACCTTTTTCGTTTTTGTTTCTGGGATTGTGTTCATTGATCCTTTCAAGATGGAGAAAGTGACCAACTCGGATTTGAAATCCTCCGTCAATGGTGGCGTTGTTGATGTGTACGGAGAAGATTCAGCTACCATTGAGCACAACATAACTCCTTGGTCTCTCTCTGTTTCTAGGTAACAACATAACTTCTCCATGGTCACAAAATTTAAGTGTCTAAATTGTCAGTCTAGTTAGTAACTTCAGTTTCTTGTTTCAGTGGGTACTCGTTGCTGAGAGATCCTCGCTACAACAAAGGACTTGCTTTCACTGAGAAAGAGAGAGACACACATTACTTGCGTGGTCTTCTCCCTCCTGTTGTTCTTGATCAAAAGCTTCAGGTAGAACTTGGTGATTTGTTTATTTGGTATGGTTTCATTAATGGAGTTCAATCAAAACTTTTAGTTCCAATCATTTTTCGGGTTTTGAATTATTTAGGAGAAAAGGCTGATGAACAATATCCGACAATATCAGTTTCCATTACAAAAGTACATGGCCTTGACAGAACTTCAGGTAAAAAATCTTGTCTGTTTAATCTTCAAATTGTTGTGTTTAAATATCAGAGAAAGATGAATCTCTTCTTGGACTTGAAACAGGAAAGAAACGAGAGGCTGTTTTACAAGTTGTTGATAGATAATGTTGAGGAGCTTCTTCCTATTGTCTATACTCCAACTGTTGGTGAAGCTTGTCAGAAATTTGGAAGTATTTTCAGGCGACCTCAGGGTTTATTCATCAGTTTAAAAGACAAGTACATATTGCTCGTAACTTGTATCTTATGATCTTCATTTTTTTTTCCCCACTTTTGGCTTTACTCATATGCTATACCATACCCTTTATATTCATACAGGGGAAAGATTCTAGATGTGTTAAAGAACTGGCCTGAAAGAAATATACAAGTTATCGTTGTTACCGACGGCGAAAGGATTTTGGGATTAGGAGATCTTGGATGTCAGGTATTCCTAGGATTTTGCTTCATTTCGGGTTTGATGTGATCTCAATGTGGCTTTGTTTTTTTGTTTGCCTTTGCATTGACGTTTACATTTAGTGTGTAATTTCTCCAAATGAACCCATAACCTCTACCATCTTAAAAAAAAATTAGTGATACGATTATTGGGTTTTGATATTCTATTAGAATTATATAATTAAGGTTTCATTCCTTTTTAATTTAGATTTAAGGTTTTATATAGTTTCCTTTTAATGGGAGAGATAGGTCGGTTTGTAAGGTTCTATATAAGAACCCTCTTATGCTAATGAGAATTGGAAGCTTCCAACAATTAAACTAATTCTCTAAAGAGAGTTGGGTTAAAGGGAAGTTAGCTTTCAATCTCTTTGTTCTTTAGTTTAAACAATGGGTGTGACAACTAGAGCTAAGGCTAAGGCTTTGGCTCATAACAACTTGTTTGATAAGTTTATATCTGAGTACCTGACCAGAGGTTGATTGACTTCAGGGGATGGGTATACCGGTTGGTAAATTGGCGTTATATTCAGCACTTGGAGGTGTTCGTCCTTCAGCGGTAATGGTTTGACTGTATTTAAAAAAATACTTCTAGAGTCAAGAACGTGAGACTAAATTGCTTTTGGCAGTGTTTACCTGTCACCATTGATGTGGGAACAAACAATGAGAAACTATTGAATGATGAGTTCTACATAGGACTCAGACAAAAGAGAGCAACGGGACAGGTTTTTTTTTCTTTATTTCTTGCATCCTTTATTCTGTTAAGAAATTAAAGACATGATCATATGAACTTCCATGAGTGAATAGCTTTAAAACATCATTGCAGGAGTACAGCGAACTCTTGCATGAATTCATAAGTGCTGTGAAACAGAACTATGGCGAAAATGTTCTTATACAGGTATGAAACAATGAATCTTGCTTCTATAATACGAGGATTCGGTATATTATTGTGTAAGCTGTTTATATGCTTTGTTATCTTTCATCTGAGACAGTTTGAAGATTTTGCTAATCATAATGCCTTTGAGTTGCTTGCAAAATACCGCGACAGTCATCTAGTCTTCAATGATGATATACAGGTAAGAGTTTTAGAATTCATTTTCGTGTTTCTTGTTGTCTTCATAGTTTGAAAATTTATTCTTTGCCTTTCGATTTCAGGGCACAGCATCTGTTGTTTTAGCGGGATTAGTTTCTGCACAGAAGTTAACTAATAGTCCACTTGCGGAGCACACCTTCCTCTTTCTTGGTGCTGGTGAAGTAAGAGTCAATTTTTGGAATCACTGTCTGATCCTTTTAAGTCCACATATGCTGAATGTTTTCTTACGGCTTCTTGTTTGGTTGTTGCAGGCTGGAACTGGAATAGCAGAACTCATAGCTCTCTATATATCAAAACAGGTAATGAGTGTTGTTTGGAATTTGCGAGTTCTGAGGTGTTAGTTGCTTCATTTATTCATCCTTCTTCTGCAGATGAATGCTTCAGTGGAGGAAAGCCGCAAGAAAATCTGGCTTGTGGATTCCAAGGTAGAAACAATAAAAACTGTAGATACGACATTTCACTGGTACGACAAATTTATGCAGTTTTGGGTTCTCTGATAGGGATTGATTGTTAACTCCCGTAAAGATTCACTTCAAGACTTCAAGAAACCATGGGCTCATGAACATGAGCCAGTGAAAGACCTCTTAGGTGCTATAAAGGTTCGAAACGTCTTCCTATTAAGTGTCATAATCCTCTTGTATCTCAATCAGTGATGAGGTCGAGGGAAGTAGGGCTACTACCTATTCACATCTTTAAGTTATATGTCTTACCAGGCCATAAACCCGACTGTTCTAATTGGATCTGCTGGCATTGGACGGGCTTTTACAAAAGAAGTGATTGAAGCCATGTCCTCCACTAATGAGGTATATCTATTATTCCCTATCAAGTGATCATATTAATATTATTAAAACATCGTTTTGGCTAAAGAGGAAGAGAAACCAACAAAATGTTTCTTGCAGAGACCTCTGATAATGGCTCTCTCTAACCCGACAACACAATCAGAATGTACAGCTGAAGAAGCTTATACTTGGAGTAAGGTAAGTCTATTCACACCACACACCATTATTCCAGTATGTCTTCACCTCAGATGGATATTTAAGTTTTCTGATATTCTTCGAATGAAGGGTCATGCCATTTTCGCAAGTGGAAGTCCTTTTGATCCAGTTGAGTATGAAGGAAATGTGTTTGTATCTACACAGGTAATGATAGATAAACTCTCTTCTCTTCGTTCATTGGGGTTTACTGAACTTGGTTGGTAAAAAGCTCTCTGCATTTCCTTTCTTAAAATACAGGCAAACAATGCGTACATATTCCCGGGTCTCGGACTTGGTTTGGTTATCTCAGGAGCGATAAGGGTACATGACGATATGCTTCTTGCTGCTGGTAAGCATTTAAGAGACGTAAACTTAGTAAACATATCTCCCAGCTTTGTTGTTTATTAACATTATGGTGTGTTTCTGCGACATAGCTGAGGCATTAGCTGGACAAGTAAGCAAAGAGAACTATGATAAAGGAATGATATATCCTTCATTCTCTTCCATCCGGAAAATATCAGCTCATATTGCAGCCAATGTAGCAACTAAGGCATATGAACTAGGTCTGTCTCTTTCTGTCTTTCTCTCTCTTGTGTCAGCCTTATATTACGGTTTTGAGTACTTATGCGGTTATGGTGGAAATGTTGGTTTTGCAGGATTGGCGGGGCGGCTTCCACGGCCGAAAGATATTGTCAAGTGTGCAGAGAGTAGCATGTACAGCCCCACTTACCGTCTCTACCGTTGAAAGTTGAAAGTTGAATCTCAAGAGTCTACGTTGTGTGCTTCTCCTCCCTTTTTTCAGTTATTCCCAAGTTTTAATGTAATTTCCAGTGATAATTAGTATTTCAAGTTCAGAGTTCAAACACAAGCAAGATCTCATCTTAACTTTGTGACTTTGTAACTTTGAATGGTAAAATATCATTACTCACTCTTGTTTGTCAAACTATGACCTTATAACCGCAGCACTTGTTGAATACAAATGCAGCCTAGAAGCCTGGTATATATTCTCCTCAGTCTTCACAAGCTACTATGTGCTATGCGTATTGGTCATTACCATCCAGTTCCATAAGAGATGGTTTGGTTATTGGTTATCATATTTGACATAAAATTGTTGTCAAAATTGTTGTCTATAACTTTGTAAACACAAATGGAGATTCATTGACCAACTTATCAAACTAGACTAAATGGATGATATGACATAAAATTGTGACACATACATCTTCAATTTAAAATATTGATATTTCAGACGACTAGAAAACAAGGCAAGAATGAAAAATTAAATTGGATGGAACATTTGTAAGATACACAACAAACTAAAAAGATGAATGATCAAGAACCAAAAAATTACAGATATCAAGGTGATGAATTAAGATGGTAAGCAATATATTTCATCTCAAATGGCTAAGTAAAACCCAAAATAAAAAAAACAAACAGAAAGAGATCAATAAATAAAAATTTACTAAAGGGGGGAATTAACGCCTTTCTTCACCAATAAACATTTGAAGCCAACAAGAAAAAAAAAGAAAAAAGAAAAAATCAAATCTTCCCCTTCTTGAAAAAGAATCATCAGTTCACCCGCGAATTCCCGGGCAAAAAATGACTTTTTGAGCTTGCTTCTACTGTATAAATTACGGACCTCTTTTTTTAAACATCGAATTTTTTCGGTTGTCGCCAGTGAGCCAAATTTCTTCCCAAGGAGCTTAAGAATGAAGCTTTCTGAGGAGCTCCTTTCTTACCATACAAATGTTTGCCTCCTAAATCTGTCTTTGCTGGTCCCATATCCTTTCGTCTCTCAATCTGATATCACGTTACAAAGAATTACATATACACTTTGTCTAAAATAAACACAACATATTTAAAACAAGTGAAGTGAGACCAAAAAAAGACAAATGATTTACCTTGAATATCTTTCCATCTTTCAAATGGTAACGGATTCCAGACCAGTTTATGGATTGAGAAAAGTGAGAACGGAAAGCTGAGATCGGGTATAGGAAGTTGTCTACAAGCATTGCTACAAAAATCTGTACGTTTTCCCCCAATCAAAATGAAAATGTTAACTTCCATATCTATTCATCACCACAACTATTTCTATTTTCTAGTTATAATCTAAACCAATATTAGAAGATGAAAGTACTTACAAGTCCCCAGTTGTATGTTGCAAGAGAGAGACGAGGAGCCTCAGGGGATAACAGATTGCATAGTTGAACTTCTCGCCTTGTCAAATTCCACATTGAAAGAAGTTCAATGAAAGTGCAGACCGCCAACATTATAACAAGCAACATACCTACATAGAACCTCATCTTTTTAGGTCAGTATGCAGCATAAGAAAAAACAGACAATCCTATATTTCAATTTGAAGATGACAAATCACTATGCTTCCACATTGTATTACAATAGTTCAATAGCCCCCAACACACTAGCAATCATCGTGGCAATAGGACAATTATCTCTCATCTGAAACACATATCCCACCTAAATAAGAGGAAACGTATGCTCACCACCAGATGCAAAGGATGTGTCTTCCAGTTGATAGCCCTTGATGTAGATTCTTAAAGCTGATGTGATGTGAACGACAGCCATAACATATGGTGCAATAAAACCCCATGAAAGATAGCAGTGGACAGCAAACAAAGCCTTGTTCATTATCCAGTTAACTTTGGATATGTAAGATTCTAGCACAAAGGTTTGCTTTCTCAGGTAGTTCCAGTACCTATAAATAAGAAAGAAAAAAATGGTTAAACATCTATATATTCAATACCTTTGGGTTCAAACAAGTAAATAAGCAAATGTACCGTGCAAAACTCAGATCGCTTGCAAGAGGATGAGGAAAAACAGCAACAGGAGGAGATGTAATGAGCCTCTTGTGAGCACCTGCAGTGAAAAGAAGAAACTGTCAACTAAACATACAATAGGCATATATCGTGCTTCAAAATGAAGGAAACTCAGAAGCAACGGTTACCTGCTAGAGAGGCAAGTGTCATATCATCTGAATATCCACCATCACGTAAGCCAGAGACAACACCGTATCGATCTTGTCTGAAATCATCGGCATGCATCTACAAGTAGTTGCAAACAATCACCAAAATTATATGTAGCAGAGAATATAAAAGAAACATTATGTATCATGTCATCTACATACCATCATACACCCTCCCCATAAAAAGAATGTTCTCCCGCCAGTCGCAAATCCCATTGAGCAAGGCTGTAAAGAGAAGATGCCAAATACTAGCTCAAATTACAAACACGAAGAATCTAAAAGCTTGATAAGGAAGCCAGTGATTATAGGCACTCTACCATGTGGTACTCATAGATGCAATAACTCCCAAGAGTTCCAGAAGGCAAGTCTAGAGGATACCCTGTTTGAATAAATATCTGCAAGAGATCACTATAAATGTTAAACAAATTCAAACAGAAGGAAGTACAAGGGCTGTTCTCATTAGCCATGTCTTCGATACATGTAAACAGAAACAAGAAAATTAAGCCAATTCATTCATGAATAATGTAGGTTGGGTACCACCTCTGGATTTTTCTCCATCTCAGTTGTGAGGGCCCCGACTGTTCCAGGATGCAGTCTAACATCGTCGTCCAGAAATAATACATATTTGCTGTCTTTGTGCATTTTCTCAACTCCAATCTTCAAGAAATACAAATAAATTCAGCTAAAGCCAATGAATAAACAACAAAAATGAAAAAACATCAAATTGGAAGATAGTTTCTCTTCTCATGGTTATAGCTAAGAACAGTCACAAAGGAGAGAGGGAATATATTAAGAGAGAGAAAACACAGGTGCAACCAATGAAAGCCATTCACCAAAAAATTCAATCTACACAAAAGATCATGCATACCAACTGATTATGAATTTTCTGGCTGCAAGTTGTCGATAAACCAGCAACCACAACCTTAGCTTCAACATCATCCTGTGCACATTCGGTGAAGAAAGATGAGGAGTCGGTAGATACTTCAAGACAAATGAAGGCCGAACGAACTATAAATTGAACTTTTGTGGACAGTACTTGCATCGGTAGAAAAAAATTAAACAACCACAAAGATATGTTGAGACGTGTCTGCTGTACCTGATACATAGATAATAGACGGGAAACAGCGTGATATGCAGGGTCTTCCGTACTTTCTACAACAAAAAGGAATTCCAATGGCCCGCCATAGAGAGAAGTAATCTACACATATACATGGCTCAATTTTCAAAATTAAGTTTGGCACGAAAAGTAAGAAAACTCTGCCAAGAAAAGGAGACAATGATACTGCAACATGAGAGGCTGACCTGACTTCTCCAGTTGTGTAAATTGTGTTCTCCAAAACCTTTTAGAGGCATGACAACGGATACTCTGGGAAGTTTGGCCTGCCTAGAGTGCTCGAGTTCATTGATATCTTGATAAAGAAAGGCCAAGCTATTGCCCGCTTTCATGCTGTTTTTAATTCTCTTAACCTCTCGGTTCCTTACACAAGTAGAACACACACATTTTCAGAAAACATAACTCAGATTGCACCATCAAAATCAGGCTTTTTAAAATGGTAAAGGACACTACCTGACATATTCAGCCAAAAACCAGCCGATAGCAAGGAGTAAGCATATTGTACACCCCTGAGGCACACAAAAAGGAAAAATTAAGAAACAGCAAACACAAGAAAATTCTTATCCTGATGATAAAAATCCCCAATCAAACACGTTAAGCCAAAACTGATGATCTGAACCTTTCATTTCCTCCTTGACGAAAAAAAACCATGTTTGATTCATCAATAAAGGCTAAAAAATTTCTTCTTTTCTACGCTTCATAATGGTTACTTAATAAAAAACCATTACTTTTCAAACCTCTAGTAAACAAAACGTAGCTTAATAAATCCCAAAATCCATAATTGTTTTCTCCAACATTGGAAGAGAAAAAAAGGACCAAACTTTCGATCTGAACCAACATAAAAGATGAACAAGTGAATTGGGTTTTTTTGGGATTCCAAAGCAAAATTCAAAATTGTGAAAGAGAAGAAAAAAGGAGAAAACTTTCTTTCGATCTGAAGCAACGGAAAAAAAAAAAAAAAGGGAAAGAGAGGTGACACCTGGATCTGAACGAAGACAGCGAAAGGGCTGGTGAAAGCTCTGCTAAGAGAGAAGAGAATCGCATCAATGGAGTCCAATGCTGTAGACATCTTTCTTTTTTTTTCTTTTGGTTTTTTTTTTTTTTTTTGTTTGGGTTGGGGGATGTCTTTGCTTCTCTCGCTTTTGTTCTAGAGTCCTCTTGGTCGCGAGAATAAAAAGGGATTATGAATGAGAAGAAGAGAGCAAAAAATGAGAAACCCTAGATTTTGAAAATCGTCTCCTTGTATCTCTCTCTGTGTTGTCACAACATCGAAACCAAATTAGATTCGTGCAAAACTCAGATCACCATTGACGGACCAGCGACAATCCAGAGAGTATAGAACCCAAAATATAAAACAACTTAAATAGTATAAAACTCTTTTTTTTTTTTTCTTCTTCAAAAAGGAATCACACAAATTCACCATTCAATCATGTACACATCCCCTATTTCTCTTACCTTTTTCTTAATCCCAAAAAAAAAAATTACTATTTTATTTTTAAGAATTTAGCTACCACCTTCTATTTAATAGGGGATATTTTTTGTTGTTGTTGTTGTTGTTGTCATCAACTAAAAAATAAAAATAAATTCTTCCCAATAATTAAGGAAATATATATTTTGTTAAGAGATGTAAATCTGTCAAAAAAATAATAATAATAAGTTTGTACATTATATGTTTTACACGTTAAATATTTGTTGCACATTTTAGTCTCTTTTTTTTATTCTTTCATTTTAATTTTGTATACAGCTCTAATAAAGGAACAGATTTTTCTCAGTGATATTGCTGATAATTTCACACATAAAAACGCGTTAGAAACATTTTTTTCTCAGTGATATTGCTGACCATATGTGTCAACTGGTGGTACGCTTTTACTGACCATAAGTGTTGGCAGGATTGGTTATCTTTTTGGAAAGATTCTTATAAAATAGATATTTCATTTATTTTGGATTGGTTATCTTTTGTTCGTTGCCAATATAAATAATATATGTTTTAGAAATGGTGAATGATATTAAACATAGGTTTTTTTGATCAATCACACCAAAACACATCAACAAGTGTGTGTGTGTTTTTTTTTTGCTTTCTCGTGAAAGATTATTCGTAGTGAAGAGGAATATAAATAAAATTGTTTGTTTAATAAAGTTGATTTTGGCGGCAAAGATGCCAGAATGTGATGCCCGAATCTGAAAATGTCCTTTTCGAACAGAGTATCACGAGTGGTGACAGCTTAGATACATGTGTGTTTTTTAAAAAAAGAAATTGACAACCCAATTTCTTCTTTTCATAATTATTATATTCAAACATACTATTTTGTTCTATAATTTATTACTCCTATGACCTAATCATTGATCTCCTTTTCGTATTTGAATTATTTTCTCTGGTATATTCTTATGCATCTTCTTCTCTGATGTGACTTAAAAATATTATTGTGTTTGCCTTGTAATGTTTTCCAAATCAAATTTGGAATAGTTGTAAACCCATATGGCCTATATTATCGAGTTAGACTAGTTTAAAAGAAAATAAAAAATTAGAATCTGTTTGCTTAGAATAGAAACTATACATATTTTATATATTGGCAGTGATGAGTGAACAAATTTATTGTCTTGGTTATAGACTTCTACTTCTACCTATGTTTGTTCTTCTTTTCTTGAACCTATTTGAACATCGTAATTACATATTTTCAAAGCTAACTAATTCAAATTTTGTGTTTGTTTTTGGATTACGGTCAAACAATTATCTCTCGGACCAATCTAAAACATTGTTTGCTTATATACGTAACTAGATTTGGTGTTGTGTACAAGAAATAAACTACGTACGTACAGTATGTTGCAAGAAATTGACTTCAATAGATTATAACAATACATTTTTCGTCATACTACTAAAAATTATATATTTTACCAAATTGCCAATGTTTTCTTACATTTAATTCACAGGCTGAACTGGACCGTATTGCTACTTGTGCCTAGAAAAAAGGATATTGTGGTACCCATTTCATGTTTTTGGCTCCATATCCTTTTCTAAAAAAGTAGTGAAACAACATGGTTACATGCGTATATTCTGAATGTGGTTTTAGTTAACGTTTAAACTAACCTTAATTATTTATTTGTCTGTATCCCTTCACTAATGCAACATTAGAAACTCTGATAATGCAGCTTTCCCAGCATAGATAGATCAGATCGTAACATAGCAATATAATAAGAGCATAAAGTTATACAAGTAAAGAAGAAATCCCAAGTTTGGTCCAAAAGTGGAATTGCTAAGGATACATCACCGAGGGTTCAAGCGCTTGATTTGTTGCCTGTCAAGTGATGAAGAAACAAACCAGCTGCAACACTCACGTTCAAGCTCTCCACAGCAAGAAATGATCTGAAGCCTCCACCTTCCGCATCATCAGACTCTGTAACAGCAACATCATTTGGCATATTACCACTAATCCTGACTAAGTCAGTACAAGATCTCTCCACTAACGGCCTTAAACCCGTTCCTTCATTCCCCAAGACAAGTATTGTCGGACTACCGGGTAAAACCTCGTTCAAAGCAGCAGCCTTTGGAGATACCGAACCACCAACCACACGCCAACCGTTCTCAGCAGAAGCTTCTAAGAACTGCATCATGTTTTTGCAGTACCTGAGTTCCATAACTTCGAGTGATCCAGCACTTGCTTTACTCACAACCGCACTTAATGGAGCTGAGTTTTTCGCGCAAACCACAACACCCGTGGCTCCAAAAAAGTAAGCGGATCTAATGATCGCACCTAAGTTCTGCGGATCAGTGACCTCATCAAGAGCTACCCAAAGAGAAGATTTCTCTTCATCTGATGAAATCGGATCTAGTTCCTTCACTTTCACCAGTTCCAAGGGTGAAGCATCGAGCACCAATCCTTGATGCGGTCTGTTATCAGAGACCATGTTAAGATCATGCTTTGAAGTTTCCTTGATGTTTAACCCAAGCTTCTCAGAGATTTTCAAGACTTTCTCGAACCCTTTCTTGTCTTTCTTCTTCTTGTTGTTACTGCTCAAATCCAAACCCTCTTGAACATAGAGAGCATAGAACTCTCGTCTCCCAACAGAGAGTGCAGCCAGCACTGGACTTACTCCATAAACCACTTCACCCTCCAGCCTAGGCACGCTGGACTCGGTCGCCTCTTGCCATGTTTTCCTACCCCAGCTCTCTTGCCTATTCCAGTTCTGATATGCTGCATTGCCACGTCCTTGTTCTCTTACATCATATCTATTGAACCTATTTTTAATCTCAGACCACCTAGTATTCTCCGGCTCTTCTTCAACGATTCTATCATCACCATTTTCACGGACATGCCTCACTGTTTCGTCTTCTTCTTCTTCTTCTTCTTCTATGATTCTATCATCACCTCGGGCACTAAAAGAGTTCAGATTTCTTGTTGTATCATCCCAAGATGACCGGCTGTTAACTCTCGGCGATTGCTCTTTCTCCGGTTTATCATTATTAGCCACCCAAATTGAATTCCCACCACCTTTCTTACTTTCTTCTTCCACTTCACTGATTCTATCATCTCCTCTAGAACGAAAAGAATCTCGATTCCTCGTTTCACCATAACCTCTAAACCTATCTCTCCTATCAGAAACAGAACCATTTCTACCATCTCGTTTCTCCCAAGAAGGCCTATTACCTCTCTGAAACCTTTCTCCCACTGGTTTCTCATCAGATTTCACCCAAATCGAGTCTCCACTAGAACGGCCATCACCGCTACTTCTCTTCTCTCGGTAAGCTTTCGATTCAAACCTAGATTTCCCTCTATTACTACTACCAACACGATTACTTCGTTTGCCAAATCTCTGAGAATCGAAACTCGAAAAATCTCTAACACATTGAGGCTTACTCAACATTGCGATCTTCATAGAATTAAGGCGAGAACTAACTAAACGAGTCGAAACATTTGCAAAGGCGCATCCTTTAGGGTTTACGAGATACTTAACTGGTAAAGACGAAGACTTTGAGAACTGGAAACAGCTTTTGACTGCCGTTTGTTGTAATGAAACCCTAATCGCCATTGGAAAACCTTGGCTTCTTGTTAAATTACAGTACATGATTTTGGGGTAAAACAGAAGAGATCAACAAAAAAAAGCGAACGGTGGAGAAAGGTGAAATTTTTGAAACAAAGAGGCTATTAGAAAACGGTAGTTGAATATTCTCTCATTGATAGACCAATCTGATGAATCCCAGAAAACTTTAGGGTTTAAGGGAAAGAGACCAGAGGAGAGAAGTGGAGAAGATAAAGAAAGATATCATGTATAACCGAAAATGAATGCAAAACGATGTCGTTACTGTTAGAAGTACTCTTGAACCCTTTAGAGCAATACTAATCAGATTGAACCCTTTAGATTTACAAATCAATTAATATAAAAGCATACCACCATTGAACCCTTTAGATTTCTGTTTTGGGAAAAAAAATGAACATTTATATAAAGATCTCGAATATATATAGTTCTACAACATTGGCTGGTGTTTTGAATTTCCCAGAGCTTGAAGAAGAATCCAGTTTTTATTGTTCCTGAAAATTGAGAAAATAAAATTTTACCTTCTTCTTCTTTTTATTTGTTTAAACCCTAATTGACAAAGAAGAAGGTTAACAACACAAAAAAAGGCTTTACGATTAACTTGTTTCAGAATCTTCTCCAGGTTCGAGATACTGAGAATGAGAAGCAGCGAGTAATGCTGCTCCAACACCTGAACCATCATTCGATAGAATCACTTCAACACTCTCTGAAACTTCATCTCCAAGTAACTCTTTCAATGAACTCTTCATTATCTCGCTGAACTGAGTGTAGTGCTCGTATAGCCCACCGTCCATGGCTATCACAGATTTCTGAGTTTCTCCATCTTTTGCTGCGTCTCTTCCTATTTTCTTCAGGATTCCATAGATCCCTGCAGCAGACAAACGAGCTCCTCGGCTTGCGATGATGTTACATAGGCTGATTACAACTTTTCTCATCTTCAGAGAAGATGTAGGGACCTGAGCGTTACACCAAAGATACTCTTTTGAGATTTCAGTTATACCTCTAAAGTGTGAAATCATTATGTACAGGAGAGTGTCTAACCTCCAATATGTCCTTTAACTTGCTTCCCACAACCTTCAAATCCGGAGAAGTGTCGCTGTGCATAGCAGACATGTTCGGGGTCCTGCACAATGTGATTAGTGATTATTAGACCGCTGATTCGGTGCAAGTAACCATATCCAAGAAGTTATTTAATCAACCTTATGATGAATGGTATTCTCAGCTTAGGTGGGACGACGTCGCCAAAGAAAGCAGCTTCTTCAGCCATCTTCAGAAGAACTCTACGCAAGATTTCTCCCAGATACATTCCGGATATAATTTTCTCAAGAATCTGAAAATGTTAAACGCCCGATAGAATCTTTAAGGGTCATGTCATGATGATTCGCTAAACGAACTTGAAAATCAATAGAAGTTCAAAGCTCATACCTGTTCACCAGGATTCAAACTCTCGGAATCTAGAGAATGGTCGTATTCTGTTAATGGAAGATGCGATGACCTGAAGTTTCCCCACTCCATGTTTATAACCTACATGGCATTACATCTAAGATTCAAGTACTGCAAAGCTTAAATCGGAATTGTTATGCTTTTGGGGAAAACACAAACCATTTCTCCTGATTTTGGAAGCAAACCATGCCATTTGGGAATTGCATGTGCACGTTCGACATAGGCTGCATTTGTGCCGGTGCCCAAAATAACAGCGACAACAACATCCGGATTAGTGTATCTACCACCCGCGAGTGTTCCAATGGTATCATTAACCTTACAGTTTACAAAGGGATAACAAGATTATAATCAAATAGATTAACACAAATTTCTGCTAGCTGAAACAAAGATTGGGTAAGAGGAAAACTCACAAGCGCTGCAACACGCATGTCCAACCCAACTCTTTCCATAGCTTTAACAAGTTCTCCAACAACATCTTCACCAACCTACACAATCACCAAGAAACAGAGGTCAGGCTTTCAGAAACAGCGTTATCATATCAAAACATGGTTCACGAAGTCTAGAGGAAGAACAGAAGCTGCTGTAATGAAATAAAAATAGATGAAAGGGAAATCAAGCTCAACTGCATCATCAATGGAAAAGCCCTTTGTCCAGTTGATGAGAGTGCCAGAGGACAAAGATGTCTGCTTAACCGGAAATGAGAAAGTGAAACCTAATTCCCTTTGCCTACCGGGTGGGAGATGAAAGTCCTCGCCTTCTGTAGCGACAAACTTTGCAAGAACTTCGACGATGAAATCGAATAACTCCTGCCTCCATAATTACACAAAACACAATCAACACACAAAGAGATAGATCATCCAAGACTAGTACATAAACATAAAGTATATAGTAAGAAAACTGACATCTGATTTCCCGGTCATGAGATGAGGAGGAATTGATTCTTCTTTGAACTCTCGTTTAACAACACGGTCTTGCTTCCCACCAAGAAGCACACGCATTACACGGAAATTTGTTCCGCCTAGATCCAACGCATAGAAGAAACCAGTTTCATCCCTGTCAAATAATAGATAGCAGCAACAAGCATTTAGAAGCTCATCCAATTACAGCTAAAACCTTTACTACTTAATTAGCATCATACCAATTACATCTCAACAAGCATTAGAAGATCCAATTACATCTCAAACTTTACTACTTAATTAGACCCCAAAAACAAACAAGTGCACAGTGAAAAGTGCACACTCATAATTCACCAAAAAGTTACATTAAATCCTCTTATAAAGACATATGGACTCCTACAAAGAACAAGACAGAGAACATTAAAATAAAAAAACTCTTTCTAATCCAAGAAAGAAAGTGATAATAATAATAATAGTCAAACTTTGGAACAGTGAGATATCAAAAATGCAGATACTATCAAGGATAAGAATCTCTAGACTCTTGCAATCAAGAGAGATTATGATTCAAAGTGACGGATCCGGATTCCATAGATTCTCTAAGTGAGACAATCAAACAAGTGAAATATATGAATCATCATAAAGCATGAAACTTTCTTAGGATAAAAAAAAAAAAAGACAAGTAAAATTGAAGAAACGTGGCAACGATGTTATCCAAAAATTCATCTGAATTCAGATAAAAATCCCATAAAAATCTCAACTTTATCTCTTTTTTTTTTTGTTTCTTTGTTATCTCAAATCCAATTCACAAAATTAAGGGAAAAAAAAAAAGGAACAAAATGAAAATTTACCCAGAAGGGAGATTATCAACGTAGCTAATAAGCATCTTAAGCTTGCTTCCACCTTCGGATGCAAGACCAGCGTGCATCTCAACGGTCATAGCATCAGCCACTTGTCTCAATTTCGCTACTGGCGTTGCACAATCCTCTTCGAAAGCTTTCAAGATCTCAATCACTCTTGCCCATTTCCCTGAGCTTTGCATTCGCCGCCGCACAATCAACGCCGCCGCCGCACACACCGCCACAGAGCACACCACCGTCGTTGCAACAGCCACTTTACCCATCTCTCTCTCTCTCTCCGAATATTATAACTAAATTCTTACCAAAAAGAAAAAAAAAAAGGAACAAAATTTGGGAGAATCAAAAACAAAAAAGCTTAGAAATTTAGAGAACCCTAATAAGAGATGGAAGGATGGATCTAATCTAGTTGGAGGTATGAATTTTGAAGAACACGTAAGCAGCTCTGTTGTCTGTAAACTACGAAAAGTTTATTTAAAATTATTGAATTTATTTTTTTTGGTTCTTCGATTTTTTTAGGTTTTTTTTTCTACGATGGTAATGGAGTTTATGTAAAGTTACGAAAATGACCCTTTAAGAGATTTGGTTTTGGTCTTTTTCTTGCCGAATCTTGTGGAGGACGTTTAGCTCTAGTAGATATATAACCTATCGTTATGAATGTATCTTGTTATTATTAATCATAATCGAATGAGGTTACATATATATAGTTATGAACTTAGCCTAATTCTTTAACATAATAGGAAATACATAAACCGACTAAGACAAAGCTTATGGCCGATGGGCCTTGAATAATGGGTTTCAAGTCTTGGACAAAGTATGGACCGTCAATGAGCTTGGTTATGGAATCCATCCTTAAGTGGTTTATAACACTCCCCCTTGGATGACATAACCATGCAAGATGCTAAGAGATCGATGCAATGTGCTTGGGGATGCTGCCTCATTAAAACCTTACAAGGAAAACTCAGTGGGACAAAACCATGGTGAAGGAAAAAGAGTACAACACACATTGCTCCCCCTGTTCTAAGCATCCCTGAAATCCTTAAGTCTTTGTATTCCAATCTGGTGCATGAGCTTCTTGAATGTTGTTGTCGGCAGTGTTTTGGTGAAGAGATCGGCTGAGTTGTTGCTAGACTGAACTTGAGTAGTATATGCTTCGTCCGATCTCCCTTGATATAACCTTCCTTAAGCTGTGCGATGCAGGCCGTATTGTCCTCATATAGTACTGTTGGCTCCTTATCATCAATATTAACCAAACACACTAAACTTTCGTTGTTATAACCTGCATCAGCAAAACCAACTAAAACATATTTGTTATAGTTAGTATAATATAAACTCAAATTTAAATGTTCCTTGTAGGTAACGTAATGAATACTTAATTTCACTCCAGTGCCTTTGGGTCGGACAAGAACTAATTCTTGCTAGGAGGTTCACGGCAAAACATATGTCTGGTCTAGTGTGGCTAGCCAAGAACATTAATGCTCCTATAGCACTGACGTATGGCATTTCAGGACCGAGTACTTCCTCATTGTCCTTCTTTGGACCGAATGGATCTTTATCCAAGTCTAAGCTTCTAACAACCATTGGGTTGGTCAATGAGTGAGCTTTGTCCATATTAAACCTCTTGAGTACATTTTCTGTATATGCCATTTGATGCACAAGGATTCCATTATTTATGTACTCAAGCTGTAGCCCCAAACAGAATTTTGTCTTGCCTAGGTCTTTCATTTCAAACTCTTTCTTGAGATATTCTACTGTTTGGGCAATTTCACCAGAAGTTCCAAGGATGTTTAAATCATCCACATAAACTGCTATTATAACAAACCCTTTGTTTGCAAACTTCTTTATAAATAGACATTGACTGATTGGGTCATTCTTATAGCCTTCTTTAGCTAAATATTCACTTAACCGGTTATACCACATTCGACCACTTTGTTTTAGTCCATAAAGGGATTTGTCCAGCCTTATGCAGTACTGTTCTCGAGAACTACTCTTATCTTTGAGCTCAAAACCTTCTGGTAATCTCATATAGATTTCATTATCCAGTGGACCATATAAGTATGCGGTTACAACATCTATTAACCGCAAATCCAGTTTTTCTCTTATAGCCAGACTTATTTAGATATCTAAAAGTCGTTGCATCCATCACAGGGGAGTATGTCTCCTCATAATCTATTCCTGGTCTTTGAGAGAATCCTTGTGCTACATGCCGTGCTTTATATCTCACGATTTCTTTACTCTCATTTCTCTTTCTTACAAAGACCCATTTATGTCCAACTGGTTTTATCTTAGGTGTTGTCCTCAAAATCGGACCAAACACACTTCTCTTCTTCTAAGAGTTAAGCTCCACGTCAATAGCTTCTTTCTATTTTAACCAATCTTTGCTTTGAGTGCACTCTAATATAGACGTGGACTCTAAATCCTCATTTATCTCAAGTGCTACCTTATATGCATAATATTTCATTTAATGTCGACATTTTTGCGGTTCCATTATATTCCAGACATGATATAATTTATTGAGATCTCATCATTATCAATACCTTCAGGTCCTTGAGGTTCAGCGTCCCAAACCTCATTTTGGTACCTTAGGACTTGCCGCGGCTATGTCTGTATTTTCTGTAATTCCCTTAACCTCGGTTTGATTTGCACCTATTTTACTTTTCCGAGGGTTCTTATCTTTGGAACCTTTCTGTAGCAAATTGTTTATTGTGTCCCTCTTGAACATCAATACTTACTGGTGCATGCTGGTATGTATGATTTTATTACTCTCTTTGGGTCAAAAGGAATCTGGTAATTTATTAGCTAGCTTTTGCAAATATATAATTCTTTGGACCTCTGCATCACATGCTAGAGTCCGAGGATCTTGCCAATTTAAGGATGTTTGATTCCATATTAATTCTTTGACCAGCTTGCTAGTCTCGCCACCCAACATAGGGAATTCGGATTCTGTAAACTAACAGTCCGCGTATCCGGCCTTAAATAAATCTCATGTGGTCGGCTCAAGATACTTTATAATAGTGGGAGACTCATATCAATATATATTCCCATTCTCCTTTGAGATCCCATCTTAGTTCTCTGTGATGATGCAATATAAACGGCACACCCGAATATTATTTTAGATGGGATATGTCTGGCTTATGACCCGTTAATAATTGGGAATATTTATTCTCACTAGATGGCCTGATGCGTATAAGCTCTACTGCATGTAATATCGTGTGTCCCCAAGCCGACATTGGAAGCTTCGACCTCGTTAGTAATGGTCAAGCAATAATTAAATACGTTTTTAATGAAGGATTCATCTAATCCATTCTCTGTATGTACATGTTCCATAGGAGGTTGCACACTTCTCCCCATGGACATACCATTAATATTAAACGCTTGGGTTATATGTTCACCAGCACTATCTAGACATATAGTCTTAAGTGGAAATTTTCTTTAATTACATTTACTGGTGATGGTCTTATAATGAGTTTCCCTTGTGTGCATGCTACACACGTGAGATTCTTAGGGATAACTCTTCTCTCTTATAGGAGTGTGCCCATTCGATTTTAATATCGGCTTACGCATCACGTTAGAACCCGGATGGCCAATTCGGTCATGCCATAAAGTGAATTATCTTATTCATTGCCAAATTAGTCTTTATCATAACAATCTTAGCTTGGTATAAACCAGTGGCTAGTGCATGTATAGTCTCTAAGACTTTCTTATGTCCTTATACTATTTCAATAATATATAGAAACTCTTTGTTTCCTTCACCCTTTATTTCAACATAATGACCATTCAAAAGAATATCTTTAAAGCTCAATAAGTTTCTCTTAGAGCTGGGTGTATACAAGGCACCACTTAGTTCAAGTTGTATGCCATAAAATATAAGCCTGGCCGTAGCCATCAATTAAGCTTGTTGTACCCGCTAATTTGCTAATTTTAGCATTTTCATAATGATATTATAATATCTCTTTCCCTTCATTAAATTGTGTGGTTTAATCCACTACCCACCACAATTATTCTCTTGTCCTTAGCCATTTCTCAATATGGACAATATTTTGTGTTTCGTTTTTAATAACACAGTTTAATATATATATATATATATATATATATATATATATATATAAAGGAAATAAATCATTGAATTTAAACCAAAATAATAATCCAATAAAATTCAAAGTCATACAACATAGAAATTAAACCAAAGCTATATTTAGGCAACCAGAAATCTCATAATTTAATTGGTCATCATTCTCATGGCCAAATTTTCCTTCACCATCGAGATGCACCAAATTAGTTTCTGGATTCTTTTTCAAAATTTCTTGATAGAGATTAATTAGATGTTTAGGAGTTATGCATGTCTTTATCCAATGGTTCTCCATACCATATTTATGACATATGGAATTGGTCTTATGTTGCGGTTTTAAATAACCCGCGGCCTTTTCCCCCGACCATGGCCGAAGCCTAATCGGTTTACTCGGCCTTGACCATCATACTTGTGTCCTTGGTAGTTGCCACGACCAGAACCACGTCCACTTATTCCATGGCCACAGCCATACTTGTCTCTAAGGACATAGTTAGACTCTTTAGGCTCTTTGGGCTTTTTAGGCCCTTTCTTAGTCATGTCAAATTTGTGGGCTTCTGGTAATGGGTTATATCCAGGAGGCGTCACAACACTGTTTATAACTCATTGTTTTGCTCAGCAAGTAGCAAACAAGAGATTAAATCAGCATAGGTCTTAAAACCTTTCTCGCGATATTGCTGCTGGAGCACAATGTTACTTGTGTGAAATGTCGAGAATGTTTTCTCCAATAATTCCTTCTCGATGACCTTAGTACCACACAACCTTAGGATTGAGACATTCTTAAAAGCTCTGAGTTATACTCATCCAAGGATTTAAAGTCCTGGTTCCTTAGGTTTTCCAATCGAATTGAGCCTTTGGTAGGAGCACCATCTTTTGGTGTCCATATTTGCTTTTAAGCTCTGTCCAAAGGTCAATAAGATTATCTATCGTGAGGTACTGGTTTTCTAAGCTCTCAGCAAGATAATAGAGCATATGCATAATCGTTTTATGTCTACCCTTTTCAGTGCGATCATTATTATTCTCAATGCATTCGCATAGGTCCCTTTGATATATAATCATATTTGGAGATTGTTAATCTTTGACACTTATAAAATACATGACATGCATCAGATCATTAGCATGCAGTATTTGAGACTGAACTATGCCTTGCCTTTTCTTATAATTTTCGGCTTTGCTTTGGTATGCATGAAAACAAACAAATCTAGATAGGAACTAGCATGCAAGACAACAAAGTTAGATAGTTTTTTTTAATCCTATTATGAACACTTCACTTAATGTTTTAGAATTTTTCCTTTTACTAGGTAGAATTTCCTTTTCTTAAGTTTTCCTTTTCGAAATAGGATTAAGACAAGTTTTAGGAAAAAATATTTTCTTAAATTTTAGGATAATTACTAGATTGAATTTGGGAGTTATCCTAATAATTCTAGAAGCCTAGAACAAGTCTATAATTTTCGAGATTTAATGTTTATGGATCCGATTTTTTTTTTATTTACATGAATAGTTTATGTTTGTAATTGATCCAATATAGTTTCTATGAAAATTCCGATTTCATCAATCCTAAAAACAAGTCTATTAAATTTGATTTTTAGGGTTCATACAACTTAATTATATGCAGAAACAGTTTATGCAATAAACAGTTCTATAATACCCTATACATGATCCGATTTTTCTACTTATGATGCATGAACAATCAATCAATCAATCAAGCAATTTAAACAATCAATCCTTATCAAGCAAATTCGATTTTAGGTTCATTAGGGATCATGGATCTTAGTGTTTTATTAGTATGTGCAGTTGCAGGTTTTAGGGTTCAATAGTTTTTAGATTCAAATTCGATTATATGGTCCCATAGGTTTCGATTTTACCTTAACACGAAAGGGGTCTGACTGGTTTTGATCTGGGAGCTAAAGACCTCAGATATCTCTCACGAACCTTGAGCTTTGATGGACTATGAACCTCGAACTGAACCGCAACAGCTTCCCACGAACAGATCTCCAACTGCTCCTTGTACCGCGCACGTCCAGGAAACGCGAACCTCGATCAGGTTTTGGATAAAACTTAATCACGAGCACATGCTGCTCAAAGTGATCTTCGAACAAGGACTAGTCACAAACAAGAGTTGATTGTGTGCTAGTATGAGCGGTAGGGTTTGGGAAGAACAAAAGAAGGAGAGGCGGCGGTTTTAGGGTTCTTAGGGTAAGGTTTTTCTCAGCTGGACTTTAGAGTCTATCGTGCTGATAACGTGTTATGAATCTAGAGAGCTTAGGGAATAAATCTCTTGTTATTATTAATCATAATCGAATGAGGTTACATATATATAGTCAAGGACTTAGCCTAATTTCTAAACATAATAGAAAATACATAAACCGACTAAGACAAACCTTATGGCCAATGGGCCTTGAACAATGGGTTTCAAGTCTTGAATAAAGTATGGACCGTCAATGGACTTGGTTATGGAGTCCATCCTTAAATGGTTTATAACACCTATGAATTTAATTATGATATCGAATGTTTTTTTTTTTTTTTTTTGAGTATTATCATTTATTTATATTATATGGAATAGAAAATTTTCATAATTTTAAATTGATTGTATATGAGAAATATCTAATTTTAGTTAGTTTTGACTAGACACGTCTTCTTCGCTTTATATTATTAATTTAAAAAAATTAACGCTTGACTCTATTTAAAAGCTACAAGACGGCGAAATATATTTATTATATATATAGTCCATTGGTCAGATTGTCAGAACTCATTATTGATTTGAACACCGACCAAAATTAGGCTAATTATTTTGTAAATTCTTCATTCCATTTTTGTTATTAATTTGTAACAATTTCTTCTTCTTCTTCTTTTTTTTTTTAATACGAACAATCTTTTTATGTGTGAAAGAGGTCTTCTGTTGGACCTAATTATTCAACAAAATAAGAATTTAGGGTCTGCAAAACTTTCCAAAACTCCTTCAACTGAAAAAAAAACTTTTTAAATAATAATAATCTATACTAATAAAAGTATGAGTTATAAGTTCTTAAAGGCGTCCACATAAGATTTTAAACCTCCAATTGTAATTAAACACTTAACTAATTAACATTTTTTAAAATCTCCAGAATTTTCTATATTAAGTATTATTTTAAACAAGCAATCAGGATTTGACATGTCATTCATTAAAATTTTTTAAATTTCCAAAATTTTTTAGAAAAATGAACATTTTAAATTGATGGAAATAAAAAAACTATGCACAAAATCCCACATCGGCTAGAAAATTTTTAGACAATGGTTCAGAACTAGTATAAATAAGATTAATATGCTTCCAACAACGAATGAGCAGGAAAGCTTGATTTATCAGGTGTCCAAGTTTAAAAGTATATTCGGTTTGATCCGGTTTTTTATTTGATCAAATTAAAACTTTAAAAAGTTTGAAAAAAATAAATTATAATATTTTAAAATTTTAAAATTTTTAATATTATAAATATTGAAACTTTTAAAAGTTCTTAGCTTTTAAAAAGTTTTTAAATATTATAAATATTGAAACTATTTAAAAGTTTAAATATTATAAATATTGAAACTTTTAATAGTTCTTAGCTTTTAAAAAGTTTTTAAATATTATAATTTTTAAATTTTAAAAGTTTAAAATATTATAAATATTGAAACTTTTTAAAAGGTTCAAAATTTATTTTTCAAAACCATTTAAAAGTTTAAAATATTATAATTATTTATGTAAAACCTAAATTATCTTATTTATCTACGTTTGTGCTTTTTATTTCTTACGAGTTGTAAAACTATTTTTGTGTATGATTTTATAGATGAGTTGATATTCTTTCATTAATTTTTTATTTTTTATCTTATTTTTTATTTATATGAGAAAAGAAATGATTTTGTTCTTGGAGTTTGATGGATTAACAAGTTGTGTGGTAGTCTTAAAAAAAGGTTTTTAGTGGAAGAATGTGAAGAAGTTGACGAGGATGAAGAAGAAAAAGAGTATAGCGAAGAACCAGAAGGTAAAAGTAATGATAACGATTACCACAAAATTTGCAATATAAATGACAAGAAAGAATATGAAGAATAAGAAAACATTGAATAAAAAACACGAAAACATAGGTGGTAGCGATCAATTAAATATGAAAACAAGTTAAATTCATGATGATAAAATTGTTTTGTTTTTCTGGTGGTCAAATAAATGGTTTAGGATATATGAGGTCATCAGTTTAATTCGCCTCACCTGGATGTCGAGTTAAATTCAAGATTTTTTTTATATCAGATTTGATCTTATAACACAACTGCTTTTTATATTTCAAAAAATTATGTATCTGAAATTTAACTTTTTCCTTACTAATTTAATTTTTTATAAGATAATATTTTACTACCGTCATCAATCATATATAGTTTTCATCAAAATATATCAAATATATCCACATGTAGTGTGGATTCAAAACCTACTGATAAAAAAAATAATAAAAATAACAGAGAAAATATTTACTGGTTATATTTATTTGGTGACATCCGATAAAATTTTTGAAGGATTAGTATCACCATTTTGCAAAGATATTCACACACATGTTGAAACTTGCCCAAAGTTTTGTTACACAATACAAAGATAAAGCAATTGGTACGCTAAAAGCCTAGAATGAAATGGGAATAGTAAAATTTGGGTATTGGCAAATTCAATGGGAGGCATCCTTAACGCAACATCAGTCGTAGTAGTCTTACGGAAATTAAAATATTTAAATAATAGTATACACTTAAGAACACACCATTTAACAGTTCTTGCAGGAGACCATTTAACAGTTGTACCCACTATTCCACATTTTTATTATTTTAAAACCTTTAAGAACCCATCATGTGTTACATCATGTGTTGTAGCAATGAAGATGGCCTAACATCAACTATCTAACACTTTTTTGTTTTTTTGAGTGCATGTTCTCTTTTCTGATCAAAGTCATTTTAGATTTCACATCAGTTTGGTACGAGAAAGCTAATGTTTTGAATTATCTTATGCATAAAGTGTTAACAACACACTACTCACTCTTTTTGCTTTCTACTTTTTAGACTTTTTAAATACTAAAACTATGCAAAATCCTTGCTCAATCAAACCCGGTGGTAGCAGTAGACATTCCATCAAAATCGAATCAAACAAATAATAATAAACATTTTCAAAATAAAATTAGTTGGTTGTACGTACGGAACTAAACCAACATACATTATATATTTGATCGAAATATATCAAAGAAGAATGAAACAAATCAAAGCAGCCTTAACTAAACTATAATTTAACCATAACTAAATATGGTGAAGCAGATGGACAAACAAAGTTCCTCAACAGCCAGGCAAACCCGCACAACAAAAAGTTAAGGAAAGCCCCGATACCGGCTTAATTACCACCTCGGATAGCTTTAAGGGACAGGGTGAAAAAATCAGATGTTGGAATTCGAAACTATATTATGGAAGCCGCGATACCGACTTATAATTCAATAGTATTCAAATAATGAATTGAACCGTCATCAAAATGGTAATCCTACTTAGTGGAAACGACGGGTACCACCAATACAATTGGTTTTGCACACTATCAATAGATTAATATCATCACTAAACGACGTGCTAATCTATTGTCAACTTATAACCTAACAAATAAAAGTTCAATTTACCAACGGATCAAAACAAAAAGAAACATATAAAAGCTCAAATATCAGTTTGATGGTTTGTTTTGTACACGACATTGACAATGACAAAGACTTTCTTTAAGAAAACCATTTCGTCTTGTTAATGGAAAACTGAAATCAACGTCCAACGTTACCATTTTACTAATAGATTTATTTTACGTTGGTGGCTAAAGACTAATTTTACTGTAATAGTTAAAATGTACGTTGATAAAGCATACCCACACCATGTCACACCATCTAATTTCACCAAAAACCAAAACCTATAGCTATATTCATATTGTTTTCAACTTTTTTCACACTACAAGAAAACAGTCGATTTGCGAGGGAAATCTGTGAGGACATTTTTGCGACAGATTTGCGAGTAGTTTGCTAGTTTAGCGAGGGTACTTGCAATTCCCTCGCAAAATTTGCGACGGCGATATCCCTCGCAAATTTGCGACGGATTTACGACAGATTTGCGACTCCGCGAAACATCCTCGCAAACACATCGCAACTCCCTCGCATATTGCGACGGATTAGCGATGACATTTTCCGTAGCAAATTTGCGAGGGAGTTGCAAGGACCGATGATGTCGGCAGCCACGTTTTTCCCGAGTGTAACTGTTTTGTCGGCAAAACAGTAAAAGCCTCGCAAATCCCTTGCAAAAAAATAATATTTTAAAATATCCCTCGCAAATCCCTTGCAAATTTTCCTAGCAAATCCATAGCAACTATTTTTAGTAGGCCTATAAATAGCAAGTTTATGATCCATGGAAACCACAACACAAAACACTTCCAACAAACACACTTTGAATACGAAAAAAAATATTGTGAAAGAAAAAAGGCTAAAAAAAAAACCTAAACACTTTTAAATTATATAATAATGTTTGGAGGCGGGCAACATGAGGTATACACATTGCGACGGTGGATGTACAATCACAGAGATCCGGAGACCGGTGATGTGACGAGAGAGTTTTGTATGGGTTGCGCGCTTTCATGTACCAGGCGACAAACCAAGACTTTGCTCGTCAAAACGGTACAATATTTTGTCCATCTCCTAAGTGCTTCAACGATAAGTATTTGGAATTTAATCTAGTGAAAAAGCATCTTTATAATAGAGGATTTATGCCAAATTACTATGTATGGTTTCGTCATGGAGAGGGTTGTAGCAGTAACGTTGGAAGTAGTAGTATGAATTATGCTGTTGATCAACCTAGTAATTATGGGCATCAAGAATCTGATCAATTTGGTTTTTATGGGTATAATGAGGAAAATAGATTTCATGATATGGTTAATGATGCATTTCATGAAACTACTGCTGCATTTCCTGAGAATAATACGGAAGAACCCAACGTAGATGCACAACGTTTTTATACTATGTTAGATGCTGCAAATCAACCTTGTTTAGTTTGTGATAACTTGGGATTGTTTAGTTTGTGATAACTTGCAATTGTTTAGTATGTGATCCATTGTTTTCTTTTGTATGTTTGTAACTTGTCGTTTGTTGTTTTGTTTTTAGGTTGCTCCGAAGAAGAAAAACAGAATTTTTGGGGTTGGTTCTCTGCAGTTTGAAGCGTCCTCTACCACTAGCTGTCCGCAACCTCTGTCTCCAGCTAATGATCCGGTTATCTTGGCTCAGAAGCTTGCTGCCGCTGAGAAATGCATTCAAACCCAGGCGACTCAAATCCAAACCCAGGCGAGTCAAATCCAGGAAAGTAGTCAAAGAATGCATAGCTATGATGCATACTTTGACTATCTCGCGGAAAAGGATCCTGAGTTTGCTGCCAAGTTTCGATACCCGACCAACCAACAAGGGAGCAACCCAGAAGGCACCAATCCAGAGGGCAACACAGGTGAAACGGGAGCAGCTGGTAGCCAAACTGGGACCAGAAACGTGACCTCTCTCTCTCAATCCTTTTAAGAACTCTTCTCACTTTGTTCTGATTTTTGTTTTGTAAACATGACCATCTTTGTTTTGTAAACTCTTCTCACTTTGTTCTGACTAGAAACGAAAACATGACTTTTGTTTTGTAATATTTATGTTTTATTCTATTTTGAATTTTCAATTCTGTTCTTCTTATTATTATTTTTTTTAACATCTAAAATATTATTCACAAAAAAAAATCAAACATAAAAATGGTAAAAGAAAAAAAAATTAAAAATGAAGAATTGCTACAAAATTAGCGAATATCAACAATACTAGGCAGATGGACGTCGCAAAGTAGTCGCAAAATTTGCGACGGATCGAACATTGCGATGGAAAAAAGTCCTTGCAATTTGCTTGACAATTGCGAGTACAACCGTCTCTCGCAATGTGTGTGGGATTTGCGAGGAATATGTCCCTCGCAATTTGGTTTAGATTTGCGAGGGAAAATATCCCTCGCAAAATTTGCGAGGGAATTGCGATGTCAGCTTATTTGCAAGAAGCGATTTGCGAGGAATAGTTGTGTCTCGCAAATCCCTTGCGACTGTCGATTTGCGAGGGAATTGCGATGGATTCTTCCATCGCAAATCGACTGTTTTCTTGTAGTGTCAGATTTGAATTCGAGACGTAAATAAATTATAAACTTTCACAAAATGAAAAAATATAGTGGGTATTTTTACGTCATATATATGTTCTTTTTTGTCAAAGTATATATGTGTTGGTGGCCAAAAACTAATATGTGTTGTTTTCGTATTAAAAAGAAAAAGAAAAAACACAGTTAAGTTATGGTTTTGGTAAGTCGCTATCAATATCATATCCCCCTAAAACTAAATAATAATAATAAGTGGTCCTCAACTAGTTTTCTCAAACCAACGGTGGAGAGGAGAAAGATGATTCTTCTTCTGTAGTTCTACATCATTTGCTTATTATAGAATTTATACATCGATCCTCTCGTATTTAAAATATTTTAATTTCTTAAATCACTAGAGTTTGATACTATTTTCTAACTTTCTATAATTTAGATTAAAAAATTTGGGATATATAATGCCAGCTACTGATGGGATCAAAAAATAGATTAAATTAAAATATACTACAACTAATATATCAAAAACTGTTTTGCAATGTTTACTATAAGAACAAACAAATTGGATAATGTTTAGATAATTCAGATAATGAAAACCAATATCCGAAACGTATAAAGCGTGAATTTACATTCAAGTATTTTAGTAGATAATTTTATACTTTGTTATAGGGGAAAAAGCAAACTGGATAATAAATGGAATTCATAAATTATCCAGTTACATTCCAAAATGAATAAGAACTAGGTTCACGTCAATGTTTTCAAAACCGGACTGGACCGGCGGTCGAACCACGTTAACCCGCGAACCGATAGTATATTCGGGTTAGATTAATATCAAAACCCAAAGAAAATTGAACCGGTAAAAAAACCATATCAACCCGCCAAAAACCTAAAAACCGGTGAACCATTGAACCGAATAAAACTGGGTTCTAACTTTTTTTTGTAAAAACGAGTGCAATTAATTACCTTTCTAGTTTTATTTTTAGCAGTAATAGGGTTTCTTAAAATAAAAATTCCCGTAATTGAACTTTTTACTTTTCATATTAGTTTTTTTTCTTTTAATTTGAGTTCTCTGCAACTCACACCACAAATCTTCAAAATTAAGATAATTTTATTGAAACTAATTATTTTTATAATAAAAGATGTTTGATCAGTGCATATTTTGGTAATCAATTTGGTGTTCATTTTTTTCTCTAGTGTACGTAATAGAAGAGAATGATTACTCAAATATTTTATTGGTAATGATTAGTTTGTTACACTTTAAGTTTATTATTTAAAAAAAAAATTATGAATATTGAAGTATTTTATTTGGTGTAACCAATTATATCATAGTTGTAATCATTGAAAAAAAAATAGAAAACATATCCTTCCTTATTATTTATAAAAATATCATCAAAATCAATTGAACCCGGTTGACACCAGTCGAACCGTATTGACTCATGACCCAGAAGCTTTCCCGGTTCAGTTACCGGTCCGGTTTTAAAAACATTGGTTCAGGCCCGTGCAGGGTTAATTTCAAAACTAAATTTGTAATCAGATTTGCAATATATAATGTATGTACGAATATTCTGGACCAAACTCTATAATACCCTTGCAATCAAAAGTTTATTCATCAATACCCTTTTGTGGTCTAAGTACCCTTTGACAAAGGTTGACCAACATATGGACCAACATATACCCCTAAATCAAAAAGAAAAACATGTGGACCCCATCAATTTTTTTCCACCAATCGGGTTCCTTCTCTCTCCCCTCTCTCTCCCCTCTCTCTCCCGATCTCTTCCCCGCTCCCCCATTATTGCTCCTCTCCCCCTTCCAATCGATACAAATCGAGTCCATAGAAATCGATTTGATTCCAAACGAAAGCAAAAGATTGGGATTGAAGCAAACAGCAAAGCAAAGCAGAAGATTCAGGTGATATTCTTACATTTATTTACCAATGCAATTAGGGTTCTTGAGGTTCATCCTAAAGCAATTAGGATATATACCTTGAATACTCATTCAATTTATTCTCATTTGTATTAGTGTCGAAATGGGTGGCATACTAAGTGGATTGTAACACTTCATTCGAACTGAATCGTAAAAATATTCCGAAATAAATAGTGATTTTGTGGAGTCGATGTAGTACAACTGGTAGACTAGGTATAACTGATACGAGTACAACTGGTAATAGTTTGGTACAACTTAAACGGGTACAACTGATACAATTTTGGTACAACTTGGTAATACTATTTACACGACAGAGGTTCCAATGTGAGTTTTTTATTTTATTTCAGGCACAATGAATAATAATCGTCGGATATCATCGTTTTTGATTACGGGGGATATTATGCAACAAGGGAAAATGAACTAAGATGGATTTCAAGAGAAAAAGTTCATCAATCTCTTAGAATGGAGACATCTATTGAAGAGGTCAGTTATTCTGCATTGATGCAGAAAATATGCAGAAAGGCGAAGGTTGATGAAACTATGACTGAGCTGAAATTGAGTTACGTTCCCGAATCAGTGCATCCTAAGAGACCGATACACATACATGATGATGATGATCTGATGTGTTATTTGGAAATGAATCCAGATCAATTCCAAGTTTTGCATGTGGAAGTCGTGAATGATGTTGAAATAAATCAGGGGGATGAGCAAAGTCGAGGGACTGTAGGTTGTTCACTTAATGAGGAGTTGATTTCAAGTAGTAGAGCGACATATGAGAACACGATGTATGAAGGTGAGCCGTCTGAACGTTTTGAGATGATGGAGAATAGTGATGGGAACATGGTTCTTTATCAAGAACAGTCTGAAGAACGAGCAATAGCAGATAACTGTGATATGATTGAAGGTTCTGAGGTCACACCAGTTGTAAATCGTGAATGGGAAGATGGTTTGGATTTGACTTTACGTCAAGAATTTGAAAGCAAGCAAGCAGTTAAAGATTTAGTTGAAAAAGCTGCACACAAGAACTGTTTTGAGTTTGTTATTGTGAAGTCGGATACTAGGTTGTTTGTGGTTAAATGCTGTGAATTTAAAAGGGGTTGCAAGTGGTCTTTACGAGCTGCGAGGAATGGGAATTCAGACAGTTTCTCGGTCAGAACTTACAACAAGACGCATACGTGCTTGAGGTCAGATACAAGTACAATGAGGAGAAAAAGGAGAGGCACACCACATTTAGTTGCATCAGTTTTGCGTGAAGATTACCCATGTTTGATAGACACTCCAACTCCCAAAAATCTCATCCCTTTGGTTCAATCAAGAGTTGGTGTTAAAGTGTCTTACTCGACCGCAAATAGAGGAAAAAAACTAGCTGCATATGATCTTCGCGGTACTCCAGAGGATAGTTTTAAGTTGGTGCATTGTTATATGCACATGCTGCAGACAATGAACCCAGGTACAATTTCATTTGTTGAATTGGATGAAGCACAGAGGTTTAAGTACTTGTTCTTCGCCTTGGGAGCGTGCATTGAAGGCTTCAAAGCTATGAGAAAGGTGATCATTGTTGATGCAACAAGTATTAAAAATGTCTATGGTGGAGTACTAATCGTGGCTACAGCTCAAGATCCGGATCATCACCATTATCCGATTGCATTTGGTATAGTTGATGGTGAGAAAGATACAAGTTGGACCTGGTTTTTCAGCAAATTGAAATCAGTTGTACCAGATTGTCCTGAACTGGTCTTCTGTTCTGATAGAAATCAAAGCCTAATCAAGTCAATAAATACGGTGTACCCGTTATCTCATCATGGGTATTGTATTTATCATTTGTCCCAGAATGTTAAATTGAGCTGCAAAAACGTGAACAGGGATTTAGTTGCGACGAAGTTCATGGAATGTGCTAAGGCTTACATAGAGCCTGAGTTTGAGAAACTCTATGCTGATTTTATCAGAAGGTATCCAACTGCAAGTACTTATCTTGATAATCATGTAGGACAGAACAAATGGGCTCGATGTTATTTTCCAGGAGCTAGATACAACATAGACACCACTAATACGGTTGAATCTATCAATGGTGTCTTTCGATTTGCAAGGGCATACCCGTTATTACCAATGATTGATGTGATTGTTAGTAAAGTGGCTGAATGGTTTAACAAATACAGGAAGATATCCTTAGAGACTCCGAAACAGCAGAAACTAGTCCCTTTTGTTGAGACACTGATGCACACAAGGTGTTCTGAAGCAAAGCTCTTACCAGTGACTGAACTAAACAGCTATTTTCTGGAATACAGCGTGACTGGAGTTGATGGTAGTAGTTATGTGGTTGATCTGAGAAGGAAAACGTGCTACTGTAAACATTATGATATTGACAGATATCCGTGTGTGCATGCAATTGCTGCTGCGATGGAAGCAGCAAGGAACGCTGGTAATGAGATCCAACTGCATGACTTGTGCAGTAAGTATTATTGGATGGAGCAGTGGGCATTGGGGTATTCGAGGACGATATATCCAGTTCCTATCATGTCTATGTGGATGGTCCCTGACGATGTACGTGCTAAGATTGTTCTTCCTAAGTTTTATGTCACAAAAAGAGGAAGAAAACCAACAAAAAGGATTCCATCAGCCGGAGAACATGGACGCAAGAAGAAGAAGAAAAATTCGAGTAGGAGCTGGTTTGATAGTGAGGGTTCTCGGACTTAGTTTCTTATTTGGAGAACTTAGTAAAACTTGTTTTTTCCTCGGTACAACTATTGTCATTTGTGTGTGTTTGTTTTTGTGGATTATCTTGATAGACATGTTTGCTTATCTTTATGGGAAAACTTATTTCAGTTAAATTGTGATTATCTTCCTTAGGTTAGTTGAAAAAAATAATTAAATATATTATTTATAATTAAAAATTGTAATTAAAATTTTATAATTAAAAATAATTAAAAAAATATGATATTTGTTAACAACAAAAATATTATATAAATTTTCAAATAAAAATAAATATGATATTTGTTAACAACAAAAATATTATATAACTAATTGAAAGAAAGAATTGTCATAACAATTTTCATCATATTCAAGGTTTACCATGAAACACCATATACTTTAAGGGTTCATTTGTCGTTGTAAACCACATATAATTACAAAAGTTTAGGAAATTATCTTTTCAAACATATGATCGCATGAACATGTGTAAATGTATCTCAATTAACCGTAAACCATGTGTGCAACTAAAATTATTGGGCTTTGACATGTTATAACTAAAAACAATAAAAAATTCGGAATTGTACAACTTGTCAAGATCGGTACAATCTGAAAACTTGGAACAACTAGTGCATTTTGGCAGCTACACATGTGTAAATTGGCGGCTACACGTGTGTAAATTGGCGGCTACACGTGTTTTTTATGTGTCCCAAACAAAATTTCAATTTTTGAAAAATTAAAATTGAAGCCAAGTATGCTAGGGCGGGTTTAGGCTCGATTTTGCGATTTTTAGGTCAAAAAAAAAATTATTTCTCTCCCTCTCTTGTGATTTCTGGGTTCCTACAAAAAAAATCATTTCTCTCCCTCTCTTTCCTAGTTAGGGTTTGCGATTTCTGGGTCATCTCAAATCTTGAAATGAGCTACGATTCTGGAGCATCGAGGACCTCATGTGGCAATTCCTCTAATCGAGTAAGGTTTCCAGGCATCCAAAAAAAATGTCATTGTGGTTCGGCAGTAGTTGAGATAATCTCTCACTCGATCTCAAACCCTTGTCGTCGCTACTACCGTTGTGCGTATGCAGCACAAAGAAAGGTAAATATATTCTAATATTCGTTGATTATCTCTTACATTTATTTACCAATTTCTGTCTTATATGTAGCTTGTCAACGACACACATGTATCTAAATGGGTGGATGAGGCATTGGTGGATGAAGTACAACAATTAGATTTTCAAGTGGGTGTCCTCGAAGAAGAAGTTAGACAGCTGAAGATGGATAGGAGCAGAGATATGAAGAAAATTAAGCAGATCTGTTTTCTCGTTTTTTTTGGATGTCTTCTTGTAGTATGTCTCGGAAGATGGTACAACTAAGTAGAACTTGTTCTTGGAAGATGGTACAACTACGTAGTACTTTCTAATAGTACAACTAAGTAAAACTTGTTCTTTGTAATGGTATAACTAAGGATCGTTTGTCTGGTTCCATTTGACGATTGCCGGTAATTTGTCTTGTTCTTGTGTGTTATTTTGGGACCGTTATTTTGTCTGCTTAAACACACAAAGAGTTCACATACTGACTTTAACATTCCAACCAAGTTGTACTTAAAAACATAGAGTTGTACTTTAAAAAACAGAGTTGTACCTAGTTAAACATTCCGAGTACTTAACAAAAAACATAAAAACAACCAAAGAGTTCACATACTGACTCATACAAGATTACATGCTCCTTACTTTTTGGAGGGCTTCTGCCTTGTTATAATAGGACTCCGACTCCTTACGACAACGGAAGGTCTCGTCCCCTTCTTACTTATAATCTTCACCTTTGTACCAAGTTGTTCTCCACTGTCTCCTTCTCTTGTTCTTTTTTTTTTCTCTCGTATCTCACTGGATCCTTCTCCATTGGATCCTTCTCCACTGGATCCTTCTCCATTGGATCCTTCTCCATTGGATCCTTCTCCATTGGATCCTTCTCCATTGGATCCTTATCCACTGGATCCTTCTCCCTCTCGGCCTTCTCCTTCTCGGCCTTCTCCCTCTCGGCCTTCTCCTTCTCGGCCTTCTCCTTCTCCGCCTTCTCCTTTTCAGCCTCCTCCTTTTCGGCTTTCTCCCTCTCGGCCTTCTCCTTCTCGGCCTTCTCCTTCTCGGCCTTCTCCTTTTCAGCCTTCTCCTTCTCGGCCTTCTCCTTCTCGGCCTTCTCCTTCTCGGCCTTCTCCTTCTCGGCCTTCTCCCTCTCGGCCTTCTCCTTCTCGGCATCCTCCTCCTCTATAGCCTCATTTGCACCAACTCCGTCACACTCATTTGCACCAAATTCCTCGCTTGGAAAAACTCCTTCTCCATTTCTTTCCCAGTTCACATATGTTTCCACCGATTTGATCCTAGCATCCATGTCATCAAATTTTTCGTTGATTTCCTTAAACCCCTTCTTCACCAGATCTTCTAGCTGAATCAAGCTAGCTCTTAGCTGAATCAAGCTACCTCCTACCATATCATTCTCCGAATTCGCATCATCCTTAGCCACATCATTCGGATCCACATCATCCGGATCCACATTCTCAATCACCGGATTAGCCTCAAATGATCGGGCAGCCACATCTAGGTTGTGAAGCTCTTCAAACCAAATTGACTTGTCCTTTTCAATTAAACGTTTGCTCCAACCATCAGCAACTGGATCATCCGCATCATCCCAGCCACCATCCTCATCTATGATCATGGCTAAAAGGCGTGCCTCCCGAGGAGTTGGAGTTAACATACTATCAATCTCCTGTCAAAATAAACAAACATAACATACTATCAATCTCCTATCAACCAATGTTACATAAATAATGAATCTGATAAGTAATTTACATAAATAATGAATATGAATAACTAACCTTAGTTGTACCAAGTTGGTCATATATTTCTTTCAAAGAAAAACCTTTCTTCTTACTTGCTTTAAACTTCATCTTGCACATCCGAGGACAGTTACGGTGTGCATGTGAATCAGAAACGTCTTCTCGGAAGGTGTTCTTTAGCACAGGAATTGCTTCAAACGCAAGAAGCTACACACAACACAAGAACATTCAATGTTTAGTTGGATCCAGTTATACTAAGTTGTACATTTTGAAAACTAGTAATTACCTCCAAAGGAATGATGAAACTAGGAAAGACCCACTGTGGACCCACAACTCCATCAAAGTGTCCCATCAAATGAAAGATGTCTTTCATGTTCTCATCAAATGCCATTCGACCCCAAGGGAATGTTCTACACAAATCAAGATCATCCACAGCTCTACGAAAGAAAGGCTCCACAGAGGGTGCATTCTTTCCACCCTTTTTCTTCCTATGATGACGCTAGATAAAAAATACAGTACGGCCATCTTCAAACGATCCTCTGAAGGTTTTTTCATTGAAAGTAGCTTCGCTTTGACATCTCCATATTGTATTATTTGTCCACCTTTAAATTGCTTCCGAGCAAAATTTAAACTGCCCAAACCATCCTTGAATTTTGGATACTGATGGCAATATAACCCAGAAATGATTGCCATTTCTCTGAGAGAATACCGGATGGGAGTCCCATTAACAATGAACCAGCATTCATTTTTCTTCTCCAAATGCGCTGTGCGAAGCAACAACATCCACATACCCATCAACTTATGATTCGAATCCTTAGGCATATGGAAGAAATGCTTGAACTGTGGGTGCCCTAAGAACCATTCCAACTCCTCTTCCTTAAGATGACCGCCTAATAAGTTTTCCGCCTCTGAAATATAACACTTTCTAGACATTTTGAAAGGCTTCGTATACTGGGAGTAATCAAAGTACATACTCAAAGGTTGCATTACATCGGATTCATCCTCAGATTCCTGCAAGACACATATCTAGTTATACCAAGTTTTTCTAAGTTATACCTTTTCTAAGTTATACCAAGTTATACAGTTATACTTTTTAGAACGAATTCTTATACGGTTATACCAATATAGGGAGAGATACTTACCGATGAATCCTTATCATTTGACTTCTCAATTGAGTCCGTTTTATCGGAATCACGTTCTGATTAACCCTAATAAAAATAGATTTACAAAGAAACATCATCCATGCAAGGAGACCTAGAATGCGATCCCGAAACTTCTTGCAACTTAGGTTAACATGATCTCGCTTTTGTGATTTTCCCAAATTTTGATTCCTTGTTTATTATTCTTTTTGCCAAGGAGTCAAAAGTCATAAGCTCTACTAATGTATCCGCCAAACTTTTTCATTTTGATGATAGCAACAAAAAAAAAAGAACTTCAAAATGTTGAGTGCTTGAAAATGGGCCATGGATATGTAATAAAAACATACATGGGACAGTTTTGGTGTCTACGAGCTGGAACACGCAAACAAACAGCATAGAAAAAAAAAAAGCCTTCATCATTTTACCCAAAGAAATTATATAAATTCGATGTCACAAATTATTGTTTTTAAATAAAATTCATCAAGAAGAAGTTACTGAGATGTTAGTCTGTTACACAAATAATTAGATTCAGATAGGTGGGCTCTTATTGGGCATGTTAACTATTTCTAATTTAGCCCATGACGATTGGGTTGATAAACTTTTTCTCACATACAGTATAATGTTGTTCTTGAAGAATGTAACTTATGTACTAGTTTTCTGAGACTTTGAGATCCAAGTATCCAACAAAGGGACATTTTGAAAAATACAACGTTTTGTTTTTCGGAACTAACACATATATTTAGGAGACTTTTAAAAGAAAACTCTTACTACGAAGTAATAAAATAAAAAGGATGTAAACTTGAGTACTGGGAAAGCTTGGCACGGATTATTAGCAAAACATGGTGTTAACTATATGAACAACGTTTTTTCAAAAAAAAAAAACTATATGAACAACTTACTCAGTGTCTGATCTGATATACACAAATTACTCAGTTTCTGACAAAACAGAAACATAATATTCAAGTCGCCGCAAAATCGGTTCACCGACAACTTTTTAATATTCAGTTTCCTATAATATAGCAAGACTATGTAAACATTTTGACAATATAATACAAAGTTACAAACTATTTCAGTTGTTAAGATAAAGCACTTATTTGTTTTTATATTTTTAAAATTTTTAGTCTCTTCTAATTATATTTTTTCCCCCAACAAAATTTCGTATATTATTCCTATCTTTTTATTTTTGAGAATTTTTATAACTTCCCCATTTAATTATTCTCTAAACGATATATTTCTCGGCTCTTTCTCTCTTTAAAAAACTCTCCTCCTCTCTAAAAACAAAAACTCAGAATTGTTCGTTTGCCTCTCCAGTTTGCCTTTTCGGCGGCGGAGAGGGCATTCTCCTCTCTTTTACTTCTGTTGCTCCTTCCGACATCGTCATCTCCTCTGTAAGGTCGTCCTTCGTCTTCGGTTTGGTTACTCTCGCCGGTGGTTTCCGGTGAGCTCTCGGCGCGTGTGGCGGGGTCTCTTATGGTGGTGGTCGCTGGTGAAAGCTTGGTGATGATGCTTGAGGACGTCTTCACATCTATGGCTAGATCTGAAGGATCTGGTTTCGAGTCTCCGTGTGTCGATCTGTCTTTTTCGGCGGGTTTGTTGGCTTGAAGAGTAATGCGGAGCAGGGGGTTCTCCTTCGAGATCTCTGGTGGTCGTTTGGTGTTCAGGCACCAGATCTTGACCTTTTTCACTCCAGCTGAGGCAGTGCTTTGCGGGTTGGTTTGGTGTTGATTGTGAGGTAAGGTGGGTGGTGCTTCATGGAGGTTTTGGATCTGCAGAAAGTCAGCAGTGGTGGTGGGTTTCTTCTCCGGCAACAAAGGTGTGGTATTTTCTCCCATCTGATGTGACGGTGGCTTCGCTCTTTGGTTGGTCGAGAAGTTTCTGATCAAGTTGCATTTGGTCGCGGTAGAGCTTTCTCGGTGCTCATCCGCCAATCAAAGTTGTGGTTCACGGTGGAAGTCGGTGGGGGACAGAAGGGTTAAGTTGAGTAGTCACGGTGGTTAACCAAGGAGGTTGGCATCTTCTGGGCTCTCATGGATTTCGGGGTATGGAGGTTGGACTGAGCAACCATCCTTTGTTCACCGCTGCGATTCTTGCCTCCACCGGATCGGATTGAAGATTCCTTACCTGAAGGAAGCGGTGGTTGCAAGAGTTTGAAAAGGGGTGTTAGATCTGAGTGAGCATGTTGCTAGGAACAGGACATGACTTCGCAGAGCCTGGGATCAAATGCTTTTCAACTTGCTGAAAGACTTGTAGCATGTCAGGCGATTTCGCCGGAGAAAGAGTTCTGACAGATTGTGGTTGCTTTGTCAAGGGCTTCACTTTGGTGTTTCCGCCGCAACGCCGCTGGTCTTGCAGCCAATGGCTTTAAGGTTCGAGCGTCTGTCCTAGGGATTCAACATGATCAGATTACTTTTCCGACTACAGCAACGGCAAAAAAACATTGTTGTTTCTTCTTTTTGTAATTGTGTGGACCTATGTTATGTTTGTATCCAAAACCTAGCCCATATTTTTGGGAATACCGGTTTATAATATAAATATATCAATTAAAAAAAATTATTTTATAAACGTAAAAAAGATTATCAAATCATTTACGATAATTATACAGTACTATAAAAATCAAATATCAGAATCCTAAAACAAAAATAACTAACACCTTCAAAACAAAAACAAAAACAATACGAATCCGTTAAACTTATTAATTTTGAAAAGAATTTTTCGTAGAGATAATTACAAAAATATATATAAGGGTAGAAACTAGAATGAGTAGACCCACGTACTCATAAAACTCAAAACAAAACATAGGAAAAAGGCGTAAACCTAGATCTACAGTTCCTCACGCCGCCGTTAAGAATATTCTCCTTTCTCCCCCCTCTTTCATTTCTTCCATGGCTACTGTCACCTTAACCCCTCCTGATCCGCCGCCTTTACCGCAAGTAGACCCACCCCCTCCGACTCCCTCAGATCAATTGGATGGCACAATCCCTATACCACCTCCTACGGAACAAGCTTCACAGACTCTGATTTCAACTCCACCCGCTGCTGGATCGCCGGTCATAGCGGATACTAAGCTCACTTGGGCGGAGAGGTTCAACCAAAGTCTCCGCAACCTCAAAAAGCAGCACAACCAAATTTCACCGAGGACGGTACACCTCGTGTTCATGCCCCAGCTTCAGTCATCCTAAAATCCTCAGAAACATGGAAGGACTACATCGTCGCCCATTTCCACGGAAACCCTCCTCCACCAGGAAAAATTTTTGTGGATCTCAACCCGATTTGGGGAAAGAATGGTAGGATAAACATCAAAAGCCTCCCCAGTGGACTCGTACTCATTTTTATTCCATCGGAGCTCACTCGTAAATGGGTTTTGGAGGTGGGTGCTGGCAAGCAAGCAATTGTTTGTTCACAGTCACTCCCTGGACCCCAACAACAACTTTAACTCCACTCAAGCTTGTCTCGCTACCAATCTGGGTTATTCTTAAGAATGTACCCCCTCAGTTATACTCTCTCCCAGGACTCAGCACCATAGCCTCTAGAATTGGTGAGCCCCTCCACACCGAAAAGCATCAACTCCCTCCTTTATCCATTGATACAAGAATCAAGGTGGAGATCCTGCTAAGTAAGCCACTTCCGCAGTCCATACTAGTGGAGGATGGCGACGGTAATGAGCTTTGTGTGTGGGTCGAGTATCCACGTCTACCCCCCAAGTGTGATTTCTGCAGCTAATACGGGCATCTTTACCACCGATGCCCCACTGCACCAGTCATCGAAAGGAAGACACTTTCGTCTGACATTGCCTCCTCATCAAATCCTCCCCCTCCATCTAAAGGATCCCAACCTACGTGGCAAGTAAAAGGGCATCTAGTCGCTAGAATCCCTATTCCGGATCCGTCGGAGGATACACCGCTTCCCCCTGCAACCATAATAGTGTCTCCCAAGGAACTAGTTGTCGTGCCTCTCCCGACAGCCACCCACAATTACCTGGATTCCCCCACAACTAACTCTCCAGATAACTGGCAGGTTGTTCAACATCATTCCAACTCTCCTAAGACATCGAACGCGTGTAACCTTCACTCCCAGGGAACGGTTTCAACAGACATGAAGAATGGGATGAATCAATCCTCTGGTCCGGAATCGACCAGAGGCAAGGCTCATATCTCAGTTCCCCCTGCCATATCCAGGCCTCCTACTAGTCAAGCTCAATCACAGGCCAATAAAGCGCTACCAAAGAAGACAAGTGCTAAGTATTCAAAGCTCACTACTAGAGAACGTCAGCCTGTAAAAGGCCATTCTCATCTTCATCATCCTTGAAAGCTTTGCTTTCAATCTTCTATCCCTTTTTTGATGATGATGAAGATTTTTTGCTATAATATAAGGGGTCTGAACACATGTCTCCGGCAAGTAGAACTCAAGAGATGGGTTCAGGCTTCTAGACCTCTGTTAGGAGGTATTTTGGAAACCCATGTTCAACTGGAGAATGCAATTGCAATATTGACCAGAAATTTCCCAGGTTTGTGCTATGATTACAACTACTGCTCTACGGCTCAGAATGGGAGGATTTGGATAGTTTGGGATCCATCCATCAATGTTATCATCTACAAGAAAACTGATCAGCTTATCTCCTGCGGAGTTCTTGACACCTCGACGAATCTCTCCTTCTCAGTAACCTTTGTATACGCCAGGAACTGAATGATAGCTAGAAGAGAGCTTTGGCAATCCTTACAAGAACTTAATAGCTACGGTCCAGAACGAAATCATCCCTGGCTGATCCTAGGCGATTTTAATCAGATACTTAGGGCGGATGAGCACTATTCATTACTACCTTATCCTCTCCCAATACAAGGTATGACCGAATTCCAACACTGCATTGACTCATGTGAATTCCTGGAATTGGCAAGCAGAGGGTCGCATCACACTTGGTTCAACAGTCAGACTCACAACCCGATCACGAGGAAACTAGATAGAGTTCTGGTCAACGAAACATGGTTGAACACTTTCCCTCACTGGAATGCTCTCTTTGATGCTCCAGGAGGCTCTGACCACTGTCTTATTCTTGTTGAGACCGCAATATATGAAGAAAGGAGAAAGGTCCCTTTCAAGTTTTACTCCTTCTTCATCTCGCATCCCGAATATCTCGGACTAGTGGAGGCGGCGTGGAACTCACCTATATTGCCTGGGACTGGAATGTTCACATTATGCCAGAAACTCAAAGCTGTTAAGATGGCCTGCAAAACTTTAAACCGTACTCACTACAACAATATCCAAGCCAGATCATCGGAAGCAATGGAAGCATTACACGCTATACAGAATCAGCTCCTTTCATCACCGAGCTCAGCCCTGTTTGAGGAAGAAAAACTGGCTCGGAGCCAATGGCTAATCTTGTCTACTGCAGAGGAGACTTTCCTAAGGGAGAAGTCAAGGGTAAGATGGTGCACAGAAGGAGACTCAAACACTAGGTTCTTTCACAATTCTGTGAAGGATCATCAGGCAAAGAATATTATTAGATCACTGATTGATAATCAAGGAAAACGGATCATGGACAAGGAGACTCTCAAAAGCATGATTCTGGCTTACTACCAAAGGATGCTAGGAACAAGCGATGATTCAGTTTTGCCACTCACGGTGGAGGCAATCCGTGAACTACATCCATTCTGATGTAAGGAGGACATCACATCCTCACTCACTGCCATTCCAACTCCTGAGCTGATTACATCAACCCTCTACTCACTCCCCAGAAATAAAGCTCCAGGCCCCGATGGATTCACATTTGAGTTCTTCATACACTCTTGGGCACTTGTAGGGCCTACGGTCATTGAAGCTGTCTTAGAATTTTTCAAGACTTCAAAGTTACTGAAACAGGTAAACGCAACCATCCTCGCTTTCATTCCAAAGACTGTCACAGCTGAAAGGCTCACTGATTTCAGGCCGATCTCCTGCTGCAATACAATCTACAAAATCATCTCCAGAATCCTTGCCAACCGTCTAAAGTTATTCACCAGTCAGGCAGTACAACGCAATCAATCGGCATTCATACCAGGTAGACTCCTTTGTGAAAATGTCTTACTTGCAACTGAACTTGTAGCAGATTTCAACAAAGACGGTCCTGTTACTAGAGGTTGTCTTCAAATAGACCTTTCAAAGGCGTTCGACAATGTGGATTGGATCTTCCCCTCAAACATCCTAACGGCTTATAACCTACCTGCAACATTCATCAACTGGATAAAAGCCTGTTACATGACCCCATCCTACTCAATGGGCATCAATGGAGAGTTGATTGGTTACTTCCCCGGAAAGAAAGGGTTAAGGCAAGGTGACTCCAAGTCAGCCCCTCTGTTCACACTTGTCATTGATATATTGTCGAAACAACTTGATAAAGCGGCAATTTCGGGAAGTCTCCCACCACATCCTCTTTGTGCTAATCCTCTTATCACGCACCTAAGTTTCGCTGATGACATCCTAGTATTTTTTTATGGAAGTGAGGACTCCTTGGCTCAAATCCTGGACATCATCGCCCATTTCAAAGAAGCTTCAGGACTGGGAATCAACTTACAAAAAACTTGCTTATTCTTGGATGACAATAAGATGGCCAATCTTAGACAAATAGCGGATAGGCACAACCTCTCACATGGATCGCTGCCAATGCGCTATTTGGGGGTCCTGCTCATCACTCATAAGCTTGCTCCATCTGACTATCAGCCACTAATTGACAAGGTGAAAGGCCATATCAACTTCTGGACAAATAGACACTTATCTTTCGCTGGAAGGCTTCAACTGCTCCAGTCAGTAATCAACAGCACAATCAACTTCTGGACATCGATCTTCCTGCTACCAAACAAATGCATGGAGAAGCTAGAGCAAATCTGTGGATTATTTTTGTGGAATGGTACTGCGGACACTCCTCGGGGGGCAAAGGTATCCTGGGAAACGGTGTGTACTCCAAAATCTTCTGGGGGATTAGGCCTTAAGAGGCTAGTTGACTGGAATAAGATCTTTAGACTCAAGCTGATTTGGCTTCTCTACTCACAGGCAGGTTCCCTTTGGGTATCATGGGTCAAGCATCATCTTATAAAGGATAAGTGCTTCTGGTATGCTGACTTTCGAAACACAGGAAGCTGGCTTTGGAAGAGTCTGTGCAAGCTAAGAGCTCTGGCGAGACCCTTTATCCACTACAGTGTTTACTCGGGACAAGCTGGTCTATTCTGGCATGACATTTGGACGGGTCTTGGTCCTCTAATCGATATCCTTGGTGAAGCAGGTCCACGGGTCACACGTAGCTCCTTATTAGCAACTGTGAGTGAAGCGATTGCTAATGGTGAGTGGTCCATTCCCCGAGGCCGACATCCTTTAAACCAGCTTCTCAAAGCATGTCTCCAAGATCATGTTCCACCTTCTCCCGAAACAGGCAGTGATGTTTTCCACTGGAATCTAACACCTGACCAAACACAAGGATCCTTCTCCTCAATGCGAACCTGGAAGCATCTTCATCCGCCTGGACCTACTGTTCCCTGGTCATCCCAAGTTTGGTTTAAAGACAGAATTCCAAAAATGGCTTTTATGACTTGGCTTACTGCACAAGACCGATTAACTATGAGGGACAGATTAATCCGCTGGAGCATTCCCGTTCCTCTATTCTGCCTTCTCTGCCTGTCAGGTAATGAATCAAGGGATCACTTATACTTTGACTCGTTTGATGGTCTCATAGATTGGATTAAGTCTCCCACCACAAACAGGAGACTTAATTCAATCTGTAAAATGGTGTTTCAAGCCCTAGTATACTTCATCTGGAGGGAACGCAACTCAAGAATTCATACAACCTCTTGCCGAACAGAACTCCAACTGCAGAGGGAAATACAGCTAGCACTAAGGAGAAAACTCCTATCGTTGGATCGAAGACTAACACCTACTCAGCCGCCAACAACACTCCAAGAATCCTACCTATGCCTTTGGTTCACCCACTTCCAACCTCCTTAATTTTCATTCCCAATCGTAAAAAAGCATGTGTTGCTGTGTTTCAACTATCTATCAAATTAATCTCCTCTTGTAATGATGTACTTTGAAAAACTTTTTTAAATGAAATGGTACTCGTTATTAAAAAAAAGAAAAAAAAACTAGAATGAGAACGTATCAACGAATATCAAAAACAAAAATATCAACCAACAAGTAATAAAAATAAAATAATTAATAAATACAGGTAGGAGGAAGACATTGGTTACTTAAAGATTTTTTTAATTATTTTATACAAAATAAAAAAATAAAAATAAAAACTTGAATCAACGCCGTTTCTTGATCTTCTTCATCTTCCTCATCTCTCAATCAAGCAAAAAGCTTCTCATCTCAAATCCCATCAAGGTTTGTTTTCTTAATCAAAATTCGATTTAACAGCTTCAAATCATCAAAACCCTTAAATTCTATCCTCTCTTTCGATTGCAAATCCTTCACCTTTTTTACATCTTCGAGATCTAATTTCGAGATTGAGATTCCAATTTTTTTTGTTAGAATACAAAAGAAAAAAAAACCCTAATTTCGATTGATCAATTCATCCTTCAGGGTTAATCCTGACCATTCTTCCGATTTTTTTTTGGGCAGAGGATCGAGAGAGTTGTTATTTAATCAAACAAATCGTCACCATGTTTATGAATCGGCTATTTGGGAAACCTAAGCCGGAGGCTAATACTCTCCAGACGTTAGACAAGCTCAATGAGGTAACTATTACTCCCAAATTCCCTCCCTTTTTCCCGATTTTTTGACCATCTCAAACTCAAAACGTCAACACAAAAAAATTGCATTTTTATAAGTGGATTAGAGTATATAGTTCGAGGAACAAAGGTTACTTCTTTTTTTTTTTTTTTTTTTATTATGGTTGTGAATTGGGATTGTATTGTGTCTTATTGGGTACTCTCTGCAATTGTTATAAGCCAGTTTTGGTAGAGAAATATATATATTTCTGTTTAATTCTTCTTTCTTTCAGTGTGGTGATTATCTCAATTCCTAACCATTGTTCTTGCTTAGACCCTTGAGATGCTAGAGAAGAAGGAGGGTGTTCTTCTCAAGAAAGCTGCTGGAGAGGTTGAGAAAGCTAAGGAATTCTCCCGCGTTAAGAACAAACGCGGTTAGTCCCCCAACCCCAATAATTCTCGGTTCTGATCAAATTCATAATGAGAATCAGATTTTGGTTTTAGACATGTGTGTTTGCCTTCTCATTAGGTTGATTGTGTTTACCTTTTACTTGTGTTGTTATTGTGCAGCCGCGATACAATGTTTGAAAAGGAAGAGGTTATATGAGCAACAAGTTGAACAGCTTGGGAATTTCCAGCTCCGTATTCATGATCAAGTGAGCTTTTTTTTTTTTTTTTTTTTTTTATTGAAACGTTTTATGAATTTGAGACTATATAGTTAACTATATTTGGATTTATTTGTGTAAATAGATGATTATGTTAGAAGGTGCTAAAGCAACTACTGAGACTGTTGATGCTTTGAGGACCGGAGCTTCTGCCATGAAAGCTATGCAGAAAGCAACGTATGTCTTTACTTTACCTAGATTTTTTTTCTATTATTGAGCTAGATAAATTTTAGTAGCGACTAAGTGTGCGTGTTCAAACATTTTTGTTTTGCAGTAACATTGATGATGTTGACAAGACAATGGATGAGATCAACGAGCAAACTGAGAACATGAAACAGATCCAGGACGCATTGTCAGCTCCATTTGGATCTGCTGCTGATTTTGATGAGGTAACTTTCCATCATCATATATATACTCAACTAAAACACACAAAATCTGTTTCAGCTTTTTCTTAACTGTATTTTTATTGGCAATCACAGGATGAACTGGAAGCAGAACTTCAAGAACTAGAAGAGACGGAGCTAGAAGAGGCACTTCTTCAGCCTGTTCCAATCCATGTGCCTCAAGGTAAGCAACCTACTCGTCCTGCAGCTCAGAAGAAACCTACCGCTGAGGAAGATGAACTTGCTGCCATACAAGCTGAGATGGCTCTCTAAAGGTAACTTTCTCATATCATAAACAAACAAAACTAATTGATGAATTTCGTTATTTCATCGGATTGGTGAAACGGCTATTTTGTTTACTGCAGCTGAAGCTAAGCCTTGGGATATTTCGGTTGAAGTGGGGAGATTTGTGTGTGCATTATTATTTTAAACAGAAAGAAAGATGTTATGTATCACTGGTTAATCTCTTTGTTTTTTCTTTCTTTTTTTGGGCAAAAGTGTCGTTGTTTCTAACAACCGACATGTTGTCTGTTTTGTCAAGATGTGTCTAACAATTGTTTGCAATCCACTTTCCATGATGGTTCGTAGGTATTTTCTAGACCATGCTGATTGCAACGCGTGTAGAAAGCTTTATGCTTTGGACTCCTAGAACTATACTAATGTCACAGTTTTGAGCACACACTTAGGCCATCTTTATAGGCATAACTATGAGGGTGTTTTTGGGCTTTTTTTATTTGGGAAAAATTAGAAAGTGGGTTTAGATCATTAAAACTGATCTTATTTGAGAACTGTTTTTTGTGTTGTTCTTGTGTGACTTGTTCAATTTTAATTGGAAAAATATTTTTGGTCGTCGAGAGATTACTCTCGTTTCATCTTCTTCGGTATTGTTGACCTAGGGTTGTTTTTGTTCTCTCCCAAACGGCGAAACGGCGATTTCAATTTCTTCTCTTCGATATTGTGCCGATCTCATCTCCTTTGTCTCCTTGTCTAAGCCCACTGTCTCCTCTGTCTCCTCGGCGATCTCCTCGTCTCCTCTGTCTCTGTCGTATCGCCAAGCTCCTCGTCTCCACTGTCTCCGCTGTCTTGCCAAGCTCCTCAGCTCCTCTGCAAGAGATCTCCTCGTCTCCTCTGTCTCGGCTGGCTCGCAAATCTCATCTCCGGCGAACAAAGGCAAAGGTAATCTCATCTCTTTGGTTTCATCGATGTTTCATCGATTTAGGGTATTGAAATCTTTGAATTAGGTTTGGATTTAGTATAATATAATAGGGTTTCGTCTCATCTGTCAAAGTTTTTGATTAACATAGGATTTGTTTGAGTCAATTTTGAGTGTCGTGTGTTGTTTGAGTCAATTTTGAGTGTCGTGTGATGAACATTAATCGATTTTGCTTGTTTGTTTATGAGGCTTGTAGGTGAGGTTATACATGGGAAATTAAATCGGATATCCATCATCAAACCTGCATCATCAAACGATAGTAATCACAAGGTAAGTGTATATTGACAGTTTTGTGATTGTTGCTTGTTTGATTAGGTTTATTTCTTGTAATCGGATATCCATCAACAAACTTTAAAACTTGGATGATTTGAGTGGTGTTGTGGACCTTGTGGTTTAGGTAGTAGTGTAACTTTTAAAACTGATTTATATATGAAAGCTTTGAAACTTGGATGATTTGAGTGGTGTTGTGGTTTAGTAAGTAGTGTAAATGTTGTGTGATTGCTTGTTTATCTCGGATGTTTTAAAGTTAGTAGTGTAAGTGTTGTGTGATTGCTTGTTTATCTCGGATGTTTTAAAGTTAGTAGTGTAAGTGTTGTGTGATTGAGTCTTGAGTCTTAAAACTTTTAAAACTTTAGTCTTAAAACTTTGAAAACCTAATTGAAAATTTTAAAACCTTTAAAACTTTAAAAACTTTTAAAAGTTTTTAAAAAACACTCAATGACCTTTATTTACTTCTGATTTGATTGAAGTAGGTAATGGTTATTTAGAATTTAAAGGCTCTAACAACAAAAAAACTTTTGATTTAATGATCCTCTTACCTTCTCTATATTACATCCATCGTGTTTGCTTCTTTCTTCCAATCTCTAATAAGCTTCTTCCTTGTATAAGACCTTTCTAATAAGCTTCTTCCTTGTATAAGACCTTTCTAATAAGCTTCTTCCTTGTTTAAGACCTTTCGAATAAGCTTCTTCCTTCTTTAAGACCTTTCGAGTAAGCTTCTTCCTTCTTTAAGTCTGATTGCTATGACATCAAACAATACTCCTAACAGTCAGTCTCAATCCTATTTTAGCCTTCTTAACTTCCCATATGACAGCTTTGCTCCCAACGTAAACACTGGTTCGTCTCAAATCCCTGCTTTTAGTTCGCAAACTAGTTCACAGCCGACTCAACCTCCTAGTCAATCAGAAGAGACAGCAGAACAGCGTAGGGAGAGACGGTTATGGTCTTCAGAAGATGACTTAGTCCTGATAAGCGCCTGGTTAAACACATCGAAGGATGCAGTAGTTGGGAATGGCCAAAAGGCAGGGTCCTTTTGGATCCGTATAGGAGACTATTACGAAACAAGTAGTCATGTACGTGGTGGTGCTGAGCCTAGGCGCCCTGACCATTGTAGACAAAGATGGCAAAAAATCAGTAAGGAAGTGAGCAGGTTCTGTGGAGCTTTTGCAGAGGCAGAGGGTGAGAAAGCTAGTGGCATGAACGATGTAGACGTTTTACAAAATGCTTACCAAATCTACACGAAGCTGTACAAGAAGAAGTTTGCTTTGGAGTATGCTTGGAGTGTGCTACGCTTTGAACAGAAATGGGCAAACCTGGAGACTATGAACCCCACTCCAAAGACAACCAGCTCGAACTAAAGGAAAGCTGATGATGATGCTGGATTGACAGGTTCTGTCGTTGGTGAGCACGAGAGCAGGCCTCCGGGCATAAAGGCAACAAAAAAAGTAAGGAACAAAGGCAAAGAGAAGGCTACACCATCTGCAGAGTTTAGTCACATGTGGGAGATAAAACAGAAGGATTTAGAGGGCATGAAACAACTCCAAAAGATGTCCATTCTTGACACTCTCATTGCCAAGAATGAAACCCTAGACGAAGATGAAAAAGCATTGAAGAAGAAGCTAATGGCGGAACTGTTTTAACTTAGAAATAGCTAACGTCCGTTGTAGTTTATGCTTGTTTGTTTTAACTATGCTTGTTTGCTATGTTGTTAATGTACTTTAAATGTTTGTTTTAACTATGTTAGTCCTATGTTTCTAATGAATGTCGAATGTTTGTTTAACTATGGTAGTCCTATGTTTCTAATGAATGTCGAATGTTTGTTTAAATTATGTTACTACAGACAGCTTATGTTTTTAATGAATACTCGAATGTTTGTTTTCATTGCGATATAGTATTTGGAAACTTATATATGTGTTTCGGTTTCAGGTTGAACAAGTCATGGATGCTTTATACGACTATGGGATGTTACTGAGTCACGAGAGAAGAAAGCATTGTGTCAAATGGCCCATGAATTTGTACTTCTTGTTTGCTTCGCTATGATTATATTGCTAGTGGTATTTATCTTGTTTAAGTAAATTAGATTATGCTTCTGATTTGATCGGTATGTTGTTTGTTGTGGATCGGTATGTTGTGTGTTTTGGATTGTAGTTTTAAAGACTGAGTAACATGTTTTTGGAATTTGGTGTTTGGAAGACAAAGTCACATGTATTTGTTTTCTTTGTTTGGACAGAGTCACAAGAATTTTTTCAGTTTGTCTGATTGTTCACATGCATAACATACACTCTTGTCCGATTGTTCACATGTCAAACATACACTCTTGTCCGAAAGTACTATATATATGAGAAGAGAACAAGATCAAATCATACCAACTCAAACATACATTTTCTCTTCTCTCTTTTGTTCACCTTCTCTCTTTCAAGAAAATCAAGCCATTTTATTTCTCTCACCAAAAACATTTTCTTGCTCAACCCTTTTATGGCATCTTCTTCTAACAATTTTCACTACCATTATGATCCCAATAATGATAGTTTAAACCAATTCTTTCAAGAGCAATTTAGTAACCAATTTCAAGCTGTTGAAGAGGAAATTCCGGTCGAAAGGAAACCACGTACATATATCGATAGAAAACGCGAAGAAGGGCATGAACGATTGTGGAACGATTATTTTTCTGATAATCCGACTTACAATGCTCACCAATTCCGCCGACGGTTTCGAATGAACAAACTGTTGTTCTTGTGTATTGTGAATCGTCTGAGTGAAGAAGTTCCATATTTTAAGCCAAAAAGGGATGCAACCTTCCGGAATGGTCTATCACCGCTACAACAATGTACTGCAGCAATTCGACTATTAGCATATGGGGCTGGGTCGGACTCGGTTGACGAATATATACGTCTTGCTGAATGTACTGCTCTTAAATGTTTGGAACATTTCGTCGTCGGAATAGTTAACTTGTTTGGCACTGAATACCTACGCCGACCCACACCAGAGGATCTTCAAAGGCTACTCTTTTATGGAGAACAGCGGAGTTTTCCCGGGATGGTTGGAAGCATCGACTGTATGCACTGGAAGTGGAAAAATTGCCCAACCGCTTGGAAAGGAATGTATTCACGAGGCACCGGTAAGCCAACAATTGTTTTGGAGGCGGTAGGTTCACAAGATCTCTGGATATGGCACGCATTTTTTGAAGCTCCAGGTACTTGTAACGATTTAAATGTTCTTGATCAATCACCAGTATTTAACGACATTATTTACGGTCGAGCTCCCTAAGTTACGTACTATGTCAACGGAAATGAGTATAATTTGGCTTACTATCTGACGGATGGTATTTACCCCGAATGGGCAACATTTGTTAAATCCATCCCACAACCACAACACCCCAAACATCGATTGTTTGCAGAACGTCAAGAAGGTGCACGAAAAGATGTTGAGCGTGCATTTGGAGTCCTGCAATCTAGATTCGCCATGATTAAAAATCCATCTCTTTTATGGTCAAAGGGTAAAATTTCATATATTATGAGAGCATGTCTCATACTCCATAATATGATTGTCGAAGATGAACGAGATTCATACACACTCTATGACGAACAAGAATTCCAACAAGAAGATGGAACCGGAAATACTCCGGATCTTACGTTTTCAGTAAATTGACCTTCAAATCTTGAGGGTTTAGGTGATGGCCATACAATGATTCGTGATAGACAAGCATATCAAAAATTAAAGGAAGATTTGATTGAGAATATATGGAATAAATTTGGACCTTAAACTATGTATTAATTAAATTTAATGTTTGTGTGTTTTAATTAATTAAGTAATATGTTTGTTTGGTTTTTTAAAAAAAAATTATTTACAATGTTTTGTTGTTTCATCAAAATTCGGTATTGTATTTTGAATTTTATTAAAAATTTTATAAGTTTGAAATTTAAATGTTCTTTTATAATTTTTATAATTTAAAAGTTTATAAGTTTAAGTATATGTTTAAAAATATTATATAATTGTAATAAGTTTTATTGTAATATTATATACCAAATTTATTAGATTTTATAATTGTAATATGTTTAGGATATTATATTAATAAATCTTATGATCTTAAACATATCCTCCCTATAACTAACTTTTAAGCAAAAGTTTTTAACAACTGATCTTAGATTATTTTACTAATATATTTAATCTAAGAACACAAAAAAAAGTTATGTCTTTAAAGATGCCCTTAGAGCATAAACGCTGATGAAATATTTTTCCTGACACAATTCATTGAACAAATATATTCAACGATTAGCTTTCTAAACACGTATAATAATCATATTTACTGGAAATTAGTGTAGTCAGGTTAGATTCTCCGTTACGAGTATCGAAGAAGGATTCTTACGTTTGCTCGGTCGCTTCATTCAAATTTGCAGAAGGTAAGATTACATTTAGCGTCTATGTTCACAATTAAGCTTCTATTCATAATTATGGCCAATGTCTCATTTGCATGTTAAAGACAATGAGGTTAAAACCGCATAGCAAAATTTGTTACGTTGTTTTTTTTTAATAGTAACTGGTATAATCACAAACATCCTTTAGGCTTTAGATGTATGTGTCAGTCAAGCTTTCAACCAAATTGTATTCTTAGAAAATTTCATTTCACCATATCATAAATTTTACTCATGTCCGTCTTAATTGCCATAAATTCTTTTCGATTGGCATGGTTGGAACGAAGGACATAAAATATTTTTTGAACAATGAGAATATTATCTGTGATTAATATTCCTGCCACAAAAACAGATTAAATCTTGGATATAAGTTCGGGCAAAAACCTCTTGAATGGTAAACTCAAAATTTTCGAGATCACTATATAGTTCATGTTACACAAGCTAATTGAACCTCCTATTCATTCACTGTATAATATGCAGTTACATATACTCGAAGCCTCATGAGCAATGTTTTTTTTTTTGTTAATATAATTGTGAGAGTGATGTTGATAAAGATATTTTTTCATTAGTATAATTTTGCAAATAAAAAAGAATTTCACAAAATTGGGCCGACATTTGTAAGGCCCGTAACTAGCCTCGATAAGAAATTGCCAAGCTTACAAATTATCTATTGTTTGGAAACCAGAATAGGAGACTCCATCAACTACCACTTTAAACTTGAACTTTTAGTATGCAACACTTTGTTTTTCTTTCGTTTTCATCCCAAAGCTGTTTATGCATGGAATGTACTCTCTTTTTCTTCCATTTTCTCTCATTCTATATTTCACCAAAATACTCATGACTCATATCATATGAGTTTTCTGCTTCTCTTCTTCCATTTGCTAAAATAAGAAATAAAATGATGATAAAAATGCGGTGAGCGTGGATCGAACACGCGACCTTCAGATCTTCAGTCTGACGCTCTCCCAACTGAGCTATCCCCGCTTATTGTGATCTAATTGTTTTACGAAAACTTATTTATAAGCTCAAGTTTGTTTCACATTTTAATGACGATTTTTTTTTTTTTATGAATAAATGTAAAATAATTGATGGCAATTAGCATGCACTTCTCTTTTAATTTTATATAACTTCTCTATATTAATTTTTGAACTAGTTTCAAAGAAAATCATTGCAAGTTTGCAACGTTTTTTTATTCTACTAAGATCTGATGAATAAATAACTGAGCTTAATTCCTTGTTGTAAGCCCATCTTGCAAATACTCTGACGTAGGTAGCCCAGACCATATTCTTTGCTCCCAGCCTCCCCTTAATTGACTCAAGCGAAAACATTCTAATATTCTATTTCTATGTTTAGTACACACTATCAATCACATTTCATTGTTTTGGTTTAGTGAAAACTTTCTTCTCTTTTTATGCTTGTGTTATATTAGGGTTTAAAAAGATCTCTTAAAAATCCATACATGTAATAAGATAATAATAAAATATGGTCTCATCGTTGATATTGATTTTGATGTCATATGTGTTGATCTTGATCAATTATTCTAAAAAACCATCTCAAGGGTGTAACTAATTTTTTTTTTTTTTTTTTTTCAACATCTTGCATGAGTGCAAGTGCAAATCAATGTGATCTTCATGAAAGATTTGTTACAAAATTGCTTGAGACTTGGAACATAGAAATAAGATACAAATTGAGAATTGATAAGGAGATAAATACTACTAAACAGTTTTTACATAAAAGTTCAAAATTGAGTTACGAATAGAGAAAAGTTTTTCTGAATGATAAAAGATTCCACGTGGTATTTCACCAAAAAAAAAAAAAAGAATTCCACATGGTGAGAATAGCAGACAGAAAAAAACATTTAGAAAAACGAGCATGCAGTTTGGACTTTGGACTATCTAAAAGCGTGTCATCAATACATGAGAGGTTTGCATTCATTTTGTGAGATATTTTGTTTTGTCCGAATAGTAAATTATAAAGTATATGCAATCATATAGTATACGACGTGGTGATGGCAATGGAGAAAATGACGTGGCTCTTAGTCAGTATATTGGTTATTAACTTTGTTGATAAAATAATATTCTGACTTCTAAAATAATATTCTAAATTTCAAAATAATATTTTCTAACTTGGTGTGCGATGATGGTTCGCTCCTCTCGCCGTCTGATTGTCGTTAAGGCAAAGCTTAAGCGATACTAATAATAATATAACTATGACGGTGGCTACTTAATCATTAATAAGTTCATAAGTATTACACTCAAGCTTTTCCTGCTGGCACCCACTTTGAGCTCTAAGGAGTATTTGTTAAAGAAGAACTAAAAAAACATATAGGCTTCACTTGTAATGTTTGTCAATCGTGCCACAAGCGGTTGAACTTTTAAAAGTATTTATTTTGTTATGAAGAAAATGGTATGTTGATATTTTCAGAATTCTTATATTTTAAAAGTAATTTTTAACCATTTGCGCACAATCATATATTATACTGCATATGTGACTAATGTGAGTTAGTTAACCCGCCAAAAACTTTTGATTTAAAGTATCAAACTCATAACCATCTTCTTGAAATTGTATTTCTTGGCATGAACAAATAAAGTTAGAAGCTAGGAATATGCAACGGAAAAAGCATTTTTACATCGAAAATGGGAATCCAAACCAATTCATACGCACCCACAATAGTGAAGTATATATCACTAATAAAACTATTGGATGTAGGACTTTTAACATATATTGACGTAATCTTAAATTACATTAGATATCAAGTGGAACGCGGTTGGTCGACGTCGTAAGCAGTGCGGTGTTTGTGTTTGTCCTCTGCGTTAGGGAAAGAGGAGGTGGTCACGAGAGCGGAGAGCTCGTTGATTTTTAAAAGGTCAAGCTACTTTTTTTTTTAATCTATCTATGAATCTATCTATGTTTTTATTCACGTCAGCCAGCCAAAGTCAAGTCTCAATCACAACGTTTTTTTTATGGTTTTTTTTTTCGTTGTTTCTATTTTGGTCCTACTATTCATATCTCTCTTGATGTTTTTGTATAGATTTTGGTCCAATTATTATTTGTGATATCAAAATATATCAGAAAAAGTATTAAATCAAATGACTAATACGAAAGGTTGAAAATGTCACGCATTGCACATGAAGACAAAGTGAATGGACGGTAGAGTGTCCCCGACTCAATTTCTTATGTATCTAACATGCACTTCACAAAAATCCAGTATTTCTTTGGAATAAAATCTGATTTTTATATTTTCTGTTCTATATAAAAAAAAATATCTTTAATTTGTTTGCAAAAAGAAAAAAAATAACCTTTGTAGAAAGCCAAAATAGATAATAATAATAAAATGTGAGTAGATGCTGACTCACAAGGTTGGTCAATACCACAGTTTGAGATAATATTATACACGTCAGGCTGACTTGTTTTTTTCTTCTCTCCTCCCAACTTGTTTGATTTCTTTATTTCCTAAAATTAAACTATCACAAAAACAGCTGTGTTCTTCTCGACTCCCAAATTTATGTTTTGCTGCTAAGGACATGTTATCTCATTATTTCACACTTCAGGACTCCTTAGATTTTGCTTTTTGGTCCTAACTTGCGCTCTCTCTCTCTCTCCTTTCAACATTTTCTCATTTTTTAAGATTATCTTAAAATCTTTTACTGTTTCTTATTTTAGTAGAAAACGTCTGTTACTTGTTGTTAGTTTGTTACCAACACAGGTTGACCATTCTATTAATCATCCAAATTCATCTAAATTAGATAATTTTTCCACGTTCTGTAGTAATCGATGTCACTCAGAAAATATAATTTGCTTTTTTTTTGTTTGTTGAATAAACAAAAATAGTAAAAAAAATCATGAAATTTAGCGTCAAGAGATAAATTTTACAAACTAATACATTCCAGAGCGTGTATAACACAGACGTGGCTTGAAACGTAACGTGAGTTATACGCACCTAAAAAAGGACGTGACTTTTTATGGTTGTAACAAAGATACGGAGAAGTGTGACATCTTACTATACATTTATTTCAGTTTGAGGACAGAACACAACTTTAGTTTGAGATCTAAGGACTTGCACTGTCTCCAAATCTGCAGGAAGGACTTTTTGATTGGCTCAATATAAATACCTTGTCCATTCTCGTCTCCCTTCAACAACATCTTCTTTTACACAACAACAATTCACACAATATCTCGTTCGATTTTTTCATTTTAAATTACGTATCAAATTCTGAGCAAGATGACTATTCTGGTTGAACATTTCGTTCCTGGTAACGTTTCATTTCTGCTTTTATTAAATATGCTTTTCAAAAATACTCGGATGTCTTTTGAGATATATCGATATAGATTATTTATCAAATTTCGCCGATTAGATTTGATATTAATTAGTGCATCATGAGATTATGATCAATTCCATTACAAAAAAAAAAAAAAAAAATTGAGGAAGTGAAAATTATGAATTAATGTTGTGGTGACGATTTTTAGATTCGAGAGTCGAGGAAAAGAAACTGACAGAGGAGAGAAATGAGGAATTGGTGTTGGATGGAGGCTTTGTTGTTCCACAATCTAAGGAAACTGATGGATTTGATGCTCCTGATATGAATTTCCTGGGCCATTCTTTCAGGTTTGTAACGTTTGTTTTTTAGATTAATTAATTAATTAATCCGCATTTTAATGATCAGAATTAGTTACAATCTCTTTTGTTTATTTTATTATTTAGGGATTATGAGAATGGTTTAAGCGATAGACAACAAGGTGTTGAGGAATTCTACAGGATGCAACACATTCACCAGACTTATGACTTTGTAAGCTAGCCAAACAAATCTTATATAGTGTTTACTAATTCTATTAGGTTAATTAATTAAATCTTAAAAAGTCTTTTAGGGGTTACTTGAAAACTGAACTTATAAAAAAAAAATGGACAGGTGAAGAAGATGAGAAAAGAGTATGGGAAACTTGACAAGATGGAAATGAGTATATGGGAATGTTGTGAGTTATTGAACAGTGTTGTCGATGAAAGCGATCCCGATCTTGATGAGCCTCAAATCCAACACCTTCTCCAAACTGCTGAAGCCATTCGGAGGGACTATCCTAACGAAGATTGGCTCCATCTCACTGCCTTAATCCATGGTACATGTCTTGTTATGTTATCTCATAAATTTATATACTAAAGTTATGAAAAATCTACCGTTTCATGTATCATACATTACATACTATTATATAGTGTTTCACAAAACATCCTTACTAGTTATTTATTTTGTTTTTTTAATAGTTAAAACTGAGTTTTTTAAGGTCAATATATTGGACTTTTAAGTTAATGTTTTTATTTTTTCAGATCTTGGAAAGGTTCTTCTTCTGCCAGAATTCGGTGGTCTTCCGCAGTGGGCTGTCGTAGGTGCGTAGTCAAAATATGAATAAACCTAATCATCTAGAATTAGATAAGATTCTAGATAAATAAACAAAACAAAACAACAATTTGACACTTCCAATAATTTACAGGCGATACATTTCCAGTTGGATGCACCTTTGACTCGGCCAATATTCACCACAAGGTAAAATATATATATTTATACAATAGTTCTATCGTACTAGATTTTGGATGTTTGCCAAAGAAATTTTCGATATTAACGTTTTCCAAATAATGTTATCTTGCAGTATTTCAAAGGAAATAGTGATAACAACAACCCAAAGTACAACACAAAAAATGGAGTTTACAATGAAGGATGTGGATTGGACAATGTTCTCATGTCATGGGGTCATGACGACTACATGTATTTGGTAATTAAATTTTACTTATATCTTATATTTCTTTTGGGTTTATGCTTTCAACAACTTTATATTTACGTTTTAAATTTTTTGTCAAAAAAAATTACCAAAATTATATTGTTTTTATTACTCAAAATAGGTGGCTAAGGAGAATGACACGACTCTCCCCCATGCTGGTCTTTTCATTATCCGATACCATTCCTTTTATCGTACGTTTTCAATCATATGCTACACTACAATATACATATATTGTTTGTATTATTTGGTTTCAGTTATTACGATGTATCTTGTATTATTTATTATTAACATTGAAATAAATAATGACGCAGCATTGCACAAGGCGGGAGCCTACACACACTTGATGAACGATGAAGACAGAGATGATCTCAAGTGGCTCCATGTCTTCAAGTAAGATTTTTTTTCTTTTCTTCATATTATTTTATTATTTCATTTTTTTGTTATTTTTCTGACGAATAAAAATGGAATTGCAGTAAATATGACTTATACAGTAAGAGCAAAGTTCAAGTAGATGTCGAACAAGTGAAGCCTTACTATGTTTCCCTCATCAACAAGGTAAAAAAAAATTCAAAATACATTTAAACAGTATTTTTCTTTTTAATAACCAAACTTGTGAATATATTTTTAAAAAGACTTGTAAAGATATATGATAAATTTGATCTTTATATTTTTTTTGACATTGCAGTATTTTCCGGCCAAACTAAAATGGTGAGATATAAAAAGCGGAGAGTCCATTAATTGCCTTTTACGTGGAGAACGAGATCGAAGGTTAACGAGTTTCTATTGAATACAACGGAAGATAATCTATCTAATAAAAAAGTTGAGGTGTTCATTTGTAATTTTCTTTTCCCATCAAAATCTTAAATTATGTTGTATGTGATAAGCATTCTAATAATAATAATAATAATAATAAATTGATTTGTTTCTTAGTTTTCCAAAGTTTTAAATTTTATCTGTTTATCATATTAAACAATGCAACATTGATGCTTCTTGGAATGCATATGAAAAAATGTGTCAAGGCTTTAACCAAGAATGTGGTCCAATTTGGAAGTAGAAGCTAATGACACTAGTGTGGGAGTCATGCTTGGACGACTTGGGATTTGAGTAAGTTCAATTTGACAATGACTCTTAAACAATTTGGTTCAAACTATCTAACCAAAGTGGCCAAGGCTGCAAACGTACATAGAGGATATCTTAAGGAACTTAAGAAGACACTTTCGGCCAACCTTCTTTTTAAGAAGTTGACAAATAAACCTTTGTGCGGATGTGCAATAGCTAGACAAGCTTGTAACAATAGAAACTCGTTAACCTTCCGTTGGTTGATACCAATGATTGAGAACGATAAACCACCAATGTATTCTCTCGGTAATGTTAAAATAATTGGTACTTTTTGAAGCATCCTCTCTTTGAAGCATCTTTAATAATAATACAAGACAAAGAAGTTGTGTAACAGAGAGATGAAACAGAAATGGAAACAAGGTGTTTATAATTAATGGGCTTTGTCCATAAGTTGTATAGGTGAAAGTATGTTGGCTTTGCTTGTCTCCACAATGCAACCATTCATCACCATTTCTTCCAGCATGAAATGAGCTTTCTCCAGATGGAACATTATGTCAAGCTCACACTAAAAAAAAAATTTAACACATCACAAAAGGAGAAGACAAAAACAAGACAGTCTATTTGATTTGAGACTACTATGAATTCCAGATAGCTTACCACGTTTCCAAAATGCTTGTCCATTGTCTCGACCAAAAGATGTATGAACTCTAGAATCGCCAGCTCGTTCTAGGACGAGTTTCGATGAAAAAAAAGCGTGATTTAGTTTCAACAAGCAAACAATTGTAGAGATTGATGGAAGCAAAAACTAAGCTAAGCATTACTGATGACAAAGATTGGAAAGTTTGCATTTTCTTAGTCATAAATTTGTAAATATATATATAGTAGATATCTGTAAACACTCTTCTATATTGTTCCACCACACTATACTTGAACCTATATCATTTGATTTCAAAATTGGAATGCAGCTCATAAGAAACTAGAGAGGTATATACAACTAACTTACTTCGTCGTCATCGACCCCAACCATGAAGAAGAGAGATGCGTAACGTCTGTAGACTATCTTGTAGTTGCGATGTTCGACAAAAGAACACTGTTAATAAAGAAGAACAAATGCAACAAAACTTAAGTCCCATTCCGTAAGATGAACGTAATTTACGAAGACACGGTTATCTAAAGAATACAAACTCCTTTCGAAAGCTAATCAGCTGCTTTGCACCAACCTTTTGCGTAGCAAGAAGAACCCAAAAAACATGAAACAGAGACCCCAATGTAACTAGGATCAATGATACTAAAATTAGTTTGATTCTGATAAGCCAATGGTCAGTGATCTATGCATTCACGGCTACGAAATTCCCAGAATCGACTCTGTACTAGTCTAAGATTTACTTCGATTCCCAAATCATATAATGCCAAATCGATCCATATCCAGATCATCTAAAGAATTCAAAAATCGTAGTGAATCAAAGGCTAATTCCAAACTAATTACGACTCAATACGATCAAAACAGACATTAATTGAGCTAAGGAGACGAGATCGGATCGATCCAAATAGAATTTGATTGAAGAGAAGAGAGAGAGAGAGAGGAACCTGCTGGTCGTTGCGAGCGAGGCATTTACGGACGATTTCGCCTTCGAGAGCTCGACGCTCCTCGAGGGTGAGCCATTCGTAGTACTGAGCCAGACGAGTCTGGCCTTGCTTGTTCACCATCAGTATGAACCTTATTCCCATCTCTCCACGCTAAGCTCTTCCAAAACTCAGATCTTTGGGTTTTTAGTTTTTACTTCTTCTTCTTCGAGATGTACACGTCATCGCTGCTCTTGTTTGATTTTTAATTTTCAGATAAATTAATATAAGAAAATTAAAATGTATGTTACGGCCCATTTAAGCCCATTTATCTTATGATATCTAAAAGCCCACGCTATTGATGATGTGTAATGTGTTTTTTGAGGTTTTGACAATACATTTCTTCAGTGATATTATGACATATACAATGACCAAATCATACGTTCGTTTTTTTTCTTTCTAAAAGACACCTTTTGTTATAGTACTTCCGAAGAACCAATATGGATTAAAGATAAAAACTCTAGCTATTTGCTTCGTATGAATGCTATAGATGGCGCATGCGATAAAGATGAGAGAAAACAAATGTGTTTCTATGAATGCTTCATATAATGTTTGTCTACTTTAAAGCCAAAATGAACAGGAAAGAAAAAAACCATAATGTTATTTCTTTATGTTTTTTCTCACCCAAGAAAATAGTAATGAAGAAAAAATAAACCATTGATTAGTAGTGGCCTAGTGGGGAATACAAGGCTTCCAACTCAAATTTACAAAAATCTAATCAATGTGTTGTTGACTGATTCTTCTCCTCTACTTCTTCGCATTCACATGGAATCTCTCACTCACTAACTTATGTAATCATTAGTGCGTTATAACCTAATCTATTTATCAATTGTATATGTAACATCACGTATTAAACACTACATGGGCAAAAATTTATTATACATAGTACATCTCCACATCGATTTAACAACTATTTTTTTTTTTTTGGTATTATCTAACTTTATACACCAAAAATACTTCTTTTGGTTTTATTTGTGGATATGAGCTGGCGGATTTGCATATTCAAACATAAGATTCATACTATTGTTTGTACTCTTGCTAGATTTAAAGTATTTTTATCCTAATATATGTGGACATTCTTTTGTTTTTCTTTTGAGACACTGGTTAGCTGCTTGGGGTGCCCCAGATATAAGAAACATACAAGTGTTTTGTCCACTAGTTAGCTAGATTCAAATATTTTGTATTTTTCTTAATCTTTTTATTAACATTAGTTTTCGTGGGGATTCCATCAAACATTTTTGTGTGGATGATCGTATTCATTCGTGAAGGATTTTTTTTTTTTTTGGTTTGCCTTATATTGAGATTTCAACTTTCCGGTACGTGTAGATTGAGTAGTATGAGATATGGGATGCATGTCTAAAACTAATCGATGTTGAATGGTAGCTGCAAGAAAAACAGGAAGAATATATAATGTGGGATTAAAATCTGATTTTTGGAAGAAATATGTCATTGAATCGGTTGCAAAGAATGTAAAAATTTATTTAAAATATCCACCTAGTTTTTAAGTTTCTTAATTAAAGCAAACAAAGAGCCAGAATAAAATAGGTGGCAAATAATTAAATTATTTAATGTCATTCATTTTTTGGATTAATTTCTAATATTAAATGGATGAGTCATCCCCAAAAACTATTGGTGTCTGTCCCCTCCATGTGAAGGCGATATAAGTAAATCTGTAAATTACAACATTTTGATTAATCATTCTCTCATCAAGTCAACACAATCTCACGACATTCACACTCAGAACTCAGAAGCTTATACTATCCTTTTTATATGTATGTACATACCTTCCTTAGATTCTTCTTTTTACTTCTTCTTTGGATATATATGTATAATGTATTATAGGATAACTAATTCTACTAATGTTGTTTGATTATTTCCTTTCCAACCAAATTGGTCATACTTCTGTATTTTTACGTCGGTCACAATAGTTGTTCATTTCTTCACATTCTCATTTTTTTGTGGAATAACAGGGGATTCAATTGGTGACCAAAATTTAGGAAAAGAATGAGGAGGAATATCACATTCTTCTCTATTCCACAATTTTTTTACTATTTGAAAGTAATATTTTTTCCCCTACATTCATCTACATTTTTCAAAAAATAAGAAACAATAGAATAAAAATGTTTCTTCCCAAAATTGATGAGGAACAAATGGAACAAAAAAAAGAACAAATATTCAAATTCGTTTTTTATTTTAAAATAAATAAAAATATGTTTATTAATAAAATTTCAATTTTGTAATATAAAAACTTTCATATTTTCACAATGTATTGACAAAAAAAATATTTTTGATAGGAATTTTATGCTAAACTAATCTTAAGACTCTATTTGAAAAATTTATTATATATACATTAGAATAATATTAGTATTACAATTGAAATTAAATTTATTTAATATTTAATATATTTTAAAAACATTTTTATTGTTTGGTTACCATTTACTATTTTGTTCATTCTCTGCAGATTTTCCTTTCATTCCTCAAAAACTGTTTATTCCATTCCACATTGTTCTTTTTATTCCTTTTTTTTGTTCTTCTAATAGTTACCAGTAGGAACCAGAAAAATTAACTAATATGACAGAGACATATTCTGAATTTCTCATAGCAAAATCGGAGAGTCAATGGAAACACTATAATTATTAGGTATTTACCAGCTTCACATAAAAAACAAGATAATTTTTCTTATATATATAATATAGTTTTTAGTTTCCTTTGATTTTAATATAATTATTAGGTATTTATTAAACATTTGATACGTGAAGCTGGTAAATATCTAAATGGCATATAGTTGTAATTATTTTTCAAAAAAAGAGTTTTGTTTAGAAACATTAGTAAGAACAACGCACTTCTAGTGACAGCACATTGAAATAACTGATCTCATGTAATTCTTTAGGAGACTTTTTTAAAGTCTTTTTTTTTTTTTTTTTTTGGGTAAAACTTTTTAAAAGTCTTTTATATTGTTGACAAATAAATCCATTATCGATTTTGACTTTTTTTTTTATAAACAAATAAATGACAAACTTATGAATTAATCCTTCCAAGTCCCAACCCGGAAAGTAAAATAATGTTTTAATTATGACAGTGGTCAGTGGTAACTTCTTAAAATTGTTTAATACAGAAAAGTAGTGTCTTTTTCTTAAAATATGGAAACATGATGTTAAATGTTCCGGAGTACACATGTACTGCATATAATACGCCCCAAGTCCTAAGTCCTAACAATAATATTATCACAAAGTATATACTATTCTACGCAAAGTATCCCACTAAATAATGTTTTATAAAATTCATGGGGGACATATGATGAATGAATGAAATATACATATATAGGCCTTTTTGACAAAATTGACATCATAAGTTGAAAACAAAACAGTAACTGAGAAGCAAAAAAAAAAAAAAAAACTCCATCAAAAACCCCAATTGCCCCCCCCCCCCCACACTACTTACTACTTACTTGCTCATCATCAATCAATGCTTCAACCACACTTTTTGTAACAACAACAGAAACCTCACACTAATCCAACGAAACCTTTCATTCTCTTTCCAAGTTTTCAACATTCCCCAAGAAAGAAAAGACAGCAACTTTAATCAAAGCCAGTTCTTGAGTTGTAACTTCAGTTTCCAAAAGTAAACAAGAAGATATGATGAAGAAGAAGAAAGGCACCAACTTTAAGCTACTCTGTTTACTTCTGTTCCTCGGTTTGATCCAGACAAACGGATTCGGCATTGGAGTTGGAGTAGGAATCGGCGGCGGAGACGGTGACGACGGAGTTTGGATCGGCGGCGGCGGTGGAAACCCTAATTCCAATCCTGGCTCAGCTCCAAAGCAGCAGACAACAAATGCAGCTTACAGAGCTCTTCAATCTTGGAAAACCGCAATCACAGAGGATCCATCAGGTTTTCTAAAGACATGGGTCGGCGAAGATGTCTGCTCATACAGAGGCGTGTTCTGTTCTGGCTCCTTTGTTACCTCAATAGATCTAAACAAAGCGAATCTCAAAGGCACCATTGTCAAAGACCTCTCTTTGCTCTCGGACCTAACCATTCTCCATCTCAACAGCAACAGATTCTCAGGTCAAATCCCAGATTCTTTCAGGAATCTTGATTCACTTCAAGAACTCGATCTCAGCAACAACGGGTTCTCCGGTTCTTTCCCTCAAGTCACACTCTACATCCCAAACCTGGTTTACCTCGATCTCCGGTTCAACGAATTCACCGGCTCTATACCGGAGAGTCTCTTCAACAAACAACTAGACGCGATTCTCCTCAACAACAACCAGTTCACCGGAGAAATCCCCCGGAACCTCGGTTACTCCACAGCTTCGGTGATCAATCTCGCCAACAACAGATTATCCGGCGAAATACCGACGAGTTTCGGCATAACCGGTTCGAAATTGAAAGAGGTTCTGTTCTTGAATAACCAATTAACCGGTTGTATACCGGAATCAGTTGGTTTGTTCTCCGACATTGAAGTCTTCGACGTTAGTTTCAACTCCTTGATGGGTCATGTCCCTGATACGATCTCTTGCTTGTCGGAGATTGAGGTTTTGAATCTCGGCCACAACAAATTCTCCGGCGATCTTCCCGATTTGGTTTGCGCTTTGAGGAATCTGATAAACCTCACCGTTTCTTTCAATTTCTTCTCTGGGTTTAGCTCCCAGTGCTCGAGTCTTAGCGTCGGGTTTGATTTCACCGGGAATTGTATTCCCGGTAAAGGTTATCAGCGGTCTCAGCCGGATTGCTCGGCAATTCCCGGCGGTCAGTTGAGTTGTCTTAGGATTCCGGCGCAGCCGTTAACTTGTGCTGGGATTAGCGTGGGCTTGAAGGTGACGAAGTCACCATGAGAACACAAAAGTTGGAAGCTTTTGTTTATTTTTAAAGTTTCTGTTGAGTTATTTATGCAATGGTGCTTTAATTTGTTATGTTTGATAGAAGAAAATGGTTTTTATCAGTTTACGTTATTTAATCAACTGATTTAAGTAGAAACAAATTAGAAAGCTTATCTCTGATTTTGAACACTTTTTTTTTTTTTTTTGTTTTTTGTAATGTGACGATCTTTCTAAAAAAATGAAAAGTTGTTGTTGACCCTAATGAGCAAATATTTGTTGGGATGAAATTTATTAATGTGCGTTATTAAATGGTCTTCAATGTCTCTTCAAAGGAATTGGACATGTTGTTGGGTCCAAAAAACTGGTGCTGTTTTGCTTAAAACTGATCAATGGCAGTGACCCATTACTTTTTCTTTCTCTGAACTTGATCAAGAATTCAAGACTGATAAATACAAATATCCCTAAGAGAGATCCATGGTAATCACAAAAGAGAGGATCATTTGAGCCTTACACAGAGGTAAAACGACAATCCAAGAAGAAAAGATTCTACCAACTTGGGGCATCCCAAGCTACATATCATTGTCTTCGATCCTCCTTAGTCACACTTCTATATAGCCATTAAGAAAGCTCCCATATGTTCACTTCTTTATGAAAGTACAGTTATTGTTGGAACAAAAGCTGAGATGATCAAGGACTTTGGTCTTTCGTAAGGTAACATATAAAAAGCAAAAAAGACCTCAATCGGCCATTGTTCAAGATAAGCCGAATTGCTTGAGAAGCATGGCTTAAATCTAGAGTTTTTGACACTTGATTAGAAATACCATGAGTTTGTAACACAAAGACTTGCACGTCTAGAGTATATCGAGAATAGGCACACTTAAGTGTGTGACGTTGCCCCACCGACGAGAGTTGACGATCTATTAGTGGTTTTGTGTGAACAAACACACAAATATGAGTGGTAGTATCCTCAATCCAAGTAGATAAAAGCAGTAAACACTAGTTATCAAAAACACAAATATAAAGTAACAATATATTTTACGTTTATTTTAGTAGATTCAAAGAACAAAGAAAATAGTTGAGCTCTTGATTTACTTGGAAGATATCAAAATGGTAGCAGTGTGGGATCATGCTCGAAAAATGATGTTGGCAAATGGTAACAGTGTTTGAATTAATTATCATCAAAAGAACTATAGGTTATATAGCCATATAGGCTTTGACCACATACTCAATATCTAGTTTACAGTAGTACTCATTGGTCATTTTAGACTCCAAGTGTATGTTCTTATAATATGGTATGCCAAACAGTACCTGGTCGATAAACTAATTAAGAGATCCTTATTGAGACAATAATTTCAGAGAGCTTGCTCATATCTCGGGCACTATGTGTCTTACAACATCTTATTTATTTCCTTGGTCGTCTTTAAAGAAAAATCATTTTTGACCATATCCTAAACCAGAAGAATTAATAATTCCTCTAATAATTTTTGTTCGTTATTAATAGGAGGAAATTAGCAAAGGGAAGAAAAGACACGTGGGGCGTAGGGAGTGAATGATTAAGCTAGAACAAAGGCGAGACGTCAGTAACACTAATTAAAAAATTTATTCATAAACGAAAAATGGGCGGTTGAGAATATGTCTTACGAATCGCACGGTTCAGAGTTCATCTTTAGACATTCTTCTTACCTCCCTATTTATCGAGACGACGAAGTCCTCCTCGGAGTTGCACATCGCACACATACATACGCAGAGAGATCAAGAAACAACAACGCAACTCGTGCAACGTATAATTAACGAAGAGTAAGAAGAGATCGGAAAGATATGTCGTGGCAAGCATACGTTGATGAGCATTTAATGTGTGATGTAGGCGACGGACAAGGTCACCATCTTACTGCCGCCGCTATCATCGGCCATGACGGTAGCGTTTGGGCTCAGAGCGCTAATTTTCCTCAGGTTCAGTTTCCTCATCCTCCTCCTCGAATAGTTTGATCGAATACTTACTATTTCTAACCGTTACGTTATGGATATTTTTATAGTTATATATAGATGATATATAGATGATATATAGATGATATATATTTCTATCCATTACGTTATGTTTTGCGATCACAACATTTTGCAATAAGTTCATTATTCCGGATTTCGGTTCAACGTTAAAACTCTGATGATGCATTAATTTGTGTTTTCAAACAGTTGAAACCTGAAGAGATCACAGGCATTATGAAGGATTTCGATGAGCCTGGTTATCTCGCTCCCACAGGCATGTTCCTCGCAGGGCTAAAGTATATGGTCATCCAAGGTGAGCCTAATGCTGTCATCCGTGGCAAGAAGGTATGTTTAGGCGACACTTTACTATTAATGCTCGATTGTTTTGCGCTTGCATCAAGCAAAATTAATCTAAGAAAACCAGAAATGTTTTATTCTTGGAAATATTGCATTGAATTTGAAAATGTCGATACTTGAGTCCTGACAGCCTTCCGATTGCATTTGGCGTTTGTACTTTACAGAAAATATTTTGTGAAACTTGAATTATTTTTTGATAAAAAGATTAGCATGCAAATGCAATAGCTTAAAACAAATTGATGCCTTAAATTTTATGAGTATTTTGTACTCCATAGACCGACTATGCTAATTAAGAAAATAACCTCTTGCAAAGATAGTCAAATATATGTTAACTTGAAAGTATTTGATTTTATGATTTAGTTTTCAAACTCAAAACCACTAATTATTACTGAAACTTGGATAGGGAGCTGGAGGGATCACGATCAAGAAAACTGGACAATCAATGGTATTTGGACTGTACGAAGAGCCAGTGACTCCAGGACAATGCAACATGGTTGTGGAGAGGTTGGGTGATTACTTGATCGAACAGGGTCTTTGAACCTTAAGGACAATGCTTTATACCTCTTTCTTTTGCTAATTCATTACACCATCTTTCCACTTTTTTGGGTACATGGTTTGGTTTTTTTTTTGTTTAATTTTAATATTAGGTCTTTCTGGTTTCTACCTTAGCAAGGTTTAAACAAAAAGCTGAAGGCTAAGGTTGCAGATAATAACACAAAGCCTGTATGAAGCCAAGACTTATCTTTTTTTCTATTTTTCATGGTTTCGTGATTAATTTGTTTGTTTTAAAAAAGCAAAAAAAAAATAATTTTACGGTACATTTATTTGTTGCGTATATCTGACTTTTTTAGTTTATATATATATATATATGTATACGGTGTCTCACTTTACTTTAGGCCGGCTCAATACAATTAGGGTCCCTCAGCTGAAAAACAGAAAAATGCCCTTTCTCTCTATGTTTTTTTTAACTAAAAATTTTTGAACCCTTTTTTGTGGAAAGAAAAAAGACAAAAAATTGTATAAACCCGGTGCTATAGCAAATTAGCACCCCTAGCTTGGGCACTAATACTCGTTATCCATATTCGACCCGTTACTCGGTTCGTACCCATCCCAAAAAAAAAAGTATCCGTATCTTTAGAATCGAGTGAAGGGTACTATAATTATATTACCCGTGAGTAAGGGACGAGTATAAGGTATTAGTTTAATTTTCAATACCCGTCAGTTGGTGTTGGGTTTCGCCATATGTGGGTCGAAAGACAAAGCCCGTTAAGAAACAAACTGTAAGGATTTTAAAATGGGCCTACGAAAAGCCCATTAAGCCTGAGTCGGTCAAAGCAGGCCCCGAGTCAAGCGAAGAGGAACAGCTCGGAGTGGTGGAGGAGATCTCGGGGCGAGGAGACGAGATTAGAGGAGGAAATTCAGGGCGTCGTTGGAGATTTTTTTGGCTTTATAATCGACCTCTCGAAGGAGAGAGGAGGAGACCTTTTTTATGTAACACAAAACTATACTCTGAATACAAAATCATATTCACAAGTTCTTCGTTGTTTCTAGTCAATTTAACCGAAAGGCCGTCCAGATCTTGTTTCATCTTCGGATCTATTTTATTGTTGTTTCTCGTTTCAACAATTTGGCGCTGTCTGTGGGGACTCAGGTCTTTCTATCTTCAAAGTTGATTACTTCGAAAAAATCTAGGCAAAATGGATCCATCCGCGACTAACGCAATCACGTCGGAGTCTAGTCACGAGCACACCAGCGCCATCGCACCGTCAGCAACACTCCATGGATCTGGCTCTAACAACGCTCCCTCTCAAGGTGAGCAGATTCAGACCCATTCTAATCGAGAGATCCCAAGCTTGGCCAGATCTAGGATAGACTCGCTTCCCAGCGATGCCCAAACACTGGACCAGGATTCCTCGGGTTATTCAGTTCTCACCCGTTAGAGACCTATTCCGGTCCAGGATCTCGCCATCCTGAGCCATGGGATTCCCGTCGGGAGTACGCCCACGATCCCCGCAATTCCACTGGGAAGCAGGAACCAGTCCCGTGTATGGATTCGTTCCGAAAACAATATAGCAAACCGACCCAGGCAACATTTGACACCCCTATCCCCCTCAGGGACTCCCAACAGAGCCGATCTTTCCAAGATACGTGGGATGCTCGCCGTGTTAATCGATAAGACTCAAGCCCAAGACGCAACGAATCGACTTCTCATGAGCCGGATCGAGCGACACGAGCTAGAACTCGCGTGCCGCGAGAATCAAGATCTTTGTCGAGAAACCACACATCCTTCAGACATAATCTCAACCGATTCCGCAGAAAGAGCGCTGCCTCGAACCCGCCTCGATTTTTAGACGGTCCACGTCACCCCGCGTGGGCTCAGGACATTACCTGTGTTTGCGACTTCGAAAAATCCGTGAGCTCCGAGCTTAACAAACTTTAACGAGCCTACAAGCTCAAGACCTGCAGACCAGCCCTCGGCCAGACATGTTTGTTCGACGGCACGTGATGTTAGCAACTCCAGCGCTCCAATGAATCCCTCATTAAGAACAAACCCAGTTCTGGCCGAGGAATTCGTGAGCGGAATGCCTCGTCATGCGGCGACCGGCAGCTTCGGCCTCCCTGGCCCCCCGATGAACGACGCAATCAGCGCCCAGTTTCTCACCGAATACATGAATAAGGCAAGTGCCGAGATGACCCAAATCCGTTCAAATGTCCACTTGGCTACGAGCGCTGCACCAGATATCGATCGCGTGATCGCAGAAACAATGCGCACCCCATTTACGGATCGAATCGCGAAGGTTCGTCTTCGAGACTTTGGTAAACTACGCCTGCCCAAGTACGCGAGCAAGCCGGATCACGGAGCACACCTCCGGGCTTTCAGATTGGCAATAACCAAGGCCTATCTCACCGACGGACCGACGCTCGAGTGGTTCGCGCCTTTGGAATCAAACTCCATCGATTCCTTCGACCAACTTGCTGTTGTCTTCTTGAAGCAATACTCAATTTTCTTCCAAGCTAAGATGACCGAATCCGACCTCTAGCTCTTGGTGCAAGGGAAAGACGAGTCGCTTCGCGATTACGTAACTCGCTTCAACGAGGTCAAGGCCAGGATATCAAACTTAAACGACAAGGGTGCCCTAGTTGCCCTTCGACATGGCCTATGGTACACTTCAAAATTTCGGGAGGAGCTCACTGTCCGGCAACCTTCCTCGCTTGATGACGCTCTTCATAGATCAATTAACTTCCTTCTTTAAGACCTTTCGAGTAAGCTTCTTCCTTCTTTAAGTCTGATTGCTATGACATCAAACAATACTCCTAACAGTCAGTCTCAATCCTATTTTAGCCTTCTTAACTTCCCATATGACAGCTTTGCTCCCAACGTAAACACTGGTTCGTCTCAAATCCCTGCTTTTAGTTCGCAAACTAGTTCACAGCCGACTCAACCTCCTAGTCAATCAGAAGAGACAGCAGAACAGCGTAGGGAGAGACGGTTATGGTCTTCAGAAGATGACTTAGTCCTGATAAGCGCCTGGTTAAACACATCGAAGGATGCAGTAGTTGGGAATGGCCAAAAGGCAGGGTCCTTTTGGATCCGTATAGGAGACTATTACGAAACAAGTAGTCATGTACGTGGTGGTGCTGAGCCTAGGCGCCCTGACCATTGTAGACAAAGATGGCAAAAAATCAGTAAGGAAGTGAGCAGGTTCTGTGGAGCTTTTGCAGAGGCAGAGGGTGAGAAAGCTAGTGGCATGAACGATGTAGACGTTTTACAAAATGCTTACCAAATCTACACGAAGCTGTACAAGAAGAAGTTTGCTTTGGAGTATGCTTGGAGTGTGCTACGCTTTGAACAGAAATGGGCAAACCTGGAGACTATGAACCCCACTCCAAAGACAACCAGCTCGAACTAAAGGAAAGCTGATGATGATGCTGGATTGACAGGTTCTGTCGTTGGTGAGCACGAGAGCAGGCCTCCGGGCATAAAGGCAACAAAAAAAGTAAGGAACAAAGGCAAAGAGAAGGCTACACCATCTGCAGAGTTTAGTCACATGTGGGAGATAAAACAGAAGGATTTAGAGGGCATGAAACAACTCCAAAAGATGTCCATTCTTGACACTCTCATTGCCAAGAATGAAACCCTAGACGAAGATGAAAAAGCATTGAAGAAGAAGCTAATGGCGGAACTGTTTTAACTTAGAAATAGCTAACGTCCGTTGTAGTTTATGCTTGTTTGTTTTAACTATGCTTGTTTGCTATGTTGTTAATGTACTTTAAATGTTTGTTTTAACTATGTTAGTCCTATGTTTCTAATGAATGTCGAATGTTTGTTTAACTATGGTAGTCCTATGTTTCTAATGAATGTCGAATGTTTGTTTAAATTATGTTACTACAGACAGCTTATGTTTTTAATGAATACTCGAATGTTTGTTTTCATTGCGATATAGTATTTGGAAACTTATATATGTGTTTCGGTTTCAGGTTGAACAAGTCATGGATGCTTTATACGACTATGGGATGTTACTGAGTCACGAGAGAAGAAAGCATTGTGTCAAATGGCCCATGAATTTGTACTTCTTGTTTGCTTCGCTATGATTATATTGCTAGTGGTATTTATCTTGTTTAAGTAAATTAGATTATGCTTCTGATTTGATCGGTATGTTGTTTGTTGTGGATCGGTATGTTGTGTGTTTTGGATTGTAGTTTTAAAGACTGAGTAACATGTTTTTGGAATTTGGTGTTTGGAAGACAAAGTCACATGTATTTGTTTTCTTTGTTTGGACAGAGTCACAAGAATTTTTTCAGTTTGTCTGATTGTTCACATGCATAACATACACTCTTGTCCGATTGTTCACATGTCAAACATACACTCTTGTCCGAAAGTACTATATATATGAGAAGAGAACAAGATCAAATCATACCAACTCAAACATACATTTTCTCTTCTCTCTTTTGTTCACCTTCTCTCTTTCAAGAAAATCAAGCCATTTTATTTCTCTCACCAAAAACATTTTCTTGCTCAACCCTTTTATGGCATCTTCTTCTAACAATTTTCACTACCATTATGATCCCAATAATGATAGTTTAAACCAATTCTTTCAAGAGCAATTTAGTAACCAATTTCAAGCTGTTGAAGAGGAAATTCCGGTCGAAAGGAAACCACGTACATATATCGATAGAAAACGCGAAGAAGGGCATGAACGATTGTGGAACGATTATTTTTCTGATAATCCGACTTACAATGCTCACCAATTCCGCCGACGGTTTCGAATGAACAAACTGTTGTTCTTGTGTATTGTGAATCGTCTGAGTGAAGAAGTTCCATATTTTAAGCCAAAAAGGGATGCAACCTTCCGGAATGGTCTATCACCGCTACAACAATGTACTGCAGCAATTCGACTATTAGCATATGGGGCTGGGTCGGACTCGGTTGACGAATATATACGTCTTGCTGAATGTACTGCTCTTAAATGTTTGGAACATTTCGTCGTCGGAATAGTTAACTTGTTTGGCACTGAATACCTACGCCGACCCACACCAGAGGATCTTCAAAGGCTACTCTTTTATGGAGAACAGCGGAGTTTTCCCGGGATGGTTGGAAGCATCGACTGTATGCACTGGAAGTGGAAAAATTGCCCAACCGCTTGGAAAGGAATGTATTCACGAGGCACCGGTAAGCCAACAATTGTTTTGGAGGCGGTAGGTTCACAAGATCTCTGGATATGGCACGCATTTTTTGAAGCTCCAGGTACTTGTAACGATTTAAATGTTCTTGATCAATCACCAGTATTTAACGACATTATTTACGGTCGAGCTCCCTAAGTTACGTACTATGTCAACGGAAATGAGTATAATTTGGCTTACTATCTGACGGATGGTATTTACCCCGAATGGGCAACATTTGTTAAATCCATCCCACAACCACAACACCCCAAACATCGATTGTTTGCAGAACGTCAAGAAGGTGCACGAAAAGATGTTGAGCGTGCATTTGGAGTCCTGCAATCTAGATTCGCCATGATTAAAAATCCATCTCTTTTATGGTCAAAGGGTAAAATTTCATATATTATGAGAGCATGTCTCATACTCCATAATATGATTGTCGAAGATGAACGAGATTCATACACACTCTATGACGAACAAGAATTCCAACAAGAAGATGGAACCGGAAATACTCCGGATCTTACGTTTTCAGTAAATTGACCTTCAAATCTTGAGGGTTTAGGTGATGGCCATACAATGATTCGTGATAGACAAGCATATCAAAAATTAAAGGAAGATTTGATTGAGAATATATGGAATAAATTTGGACCTTAAACTATGTATTAATTAAATTTAATGTTTGTGTGTTTTAATTAATTAAGTAATATGTTTGTTTGGTTTTTTAAAAAAAAATTATTTACAATGTTTTGTTGTTTCATCAAAATTCGGTATTGTATTTTGAATTTTATTAAAAATTTTATAAGTTTGAAATTTAAATGTTCTTTTATAATTTTTATAATTTAAAAGTTTATAAGTTTAAGTATATGTTTAAAAATATTATATAATTGTAATAAGTTTTATTGTAATATTATATACCAAATTTATTAGATTTTATAATTGTAATATGTTTAGGATATTATATTAATAAATCTTATGATCTTAAACATATCCTCCCTATAACTAACTTTTAAGCAAAAGTTTTTAACAACTGATCTTAGATTATTTTACTAATATATTTAATCTAAGAACACAAAAAAAAGTTATGTCTTTAAAGATGCCCTTAGAGCATAAACGCTGATGAAATATTTTTCCTGACACAATTCATTGAACAAATATATTCAACGATTAGCTTTCTAAACACGTATAATAATCATATTTACTGGAAATTAGTGTAGTCAGGTTAGATTCTCCGTTACGAGTATCGAAGAAGGATTCTTACGTTTGCTCGGTCGCTTCATTCAAATTTGCAGAAGGTAAGATTACATTTAGCGTCTATGTTCACAATTAAGCTTCTATTCATAATTATGGCCAATGTCTCATTTGCATGTTAAAGACAATGAGGTTAAAACCGCATAGCAAAATTTGTTACGTTGTTTTTTTTTAATAGTAACTGGTATAATCACAAACATCCTTTAGGCTTTAGATGTATGTGTCAGTCAAGCTTTCAACCAAATTGTATTCTTAGAAAATTTCATTTCACCATATCATAAATTTTACTCATGTCCGTCTTAATTGCCATAAATTCTTTTCGATTGGCATGGTTGGAACGAAGGACATAAAATATTTTTTGAACAATGAGAATATTATCTGTGATTAATATTCCTGCCACAAAAACAGATTAAATCTTGGATATAAGTTCGGGCAAAAACCTCTTGAATGGTAAACTCAAAATTTTCGAGATCACTATATAGTTCATGTTACACAAGCTAATTGAACCTCCTATTCATTCACTGTATAATATGCAGTTACATATACTCGAAGCCTCATGAGCAATGTTTTTTTTTTTGTTAATATAATTGTGAGAGTGATGTTGATAAAGATATTTTTTCATTAGTATAATTTTGCAAATAAAAAAGAATTTCACAAAATTGGGCCGACATTTGTAAGGCCCGTAACTAGCCTCGATAAGAAATTGCCAAGCTTACAAATTATCTATTGTTTGGAAACCAGAATAGGAGACTCCATCAACTACCACTTTAAACTTGAACTTTTAGTATGCAACACTTTGTTTTTCTTTCGTTTTCATCCCAAAGCTGTTTATGCATGGAATGTACTCTCTTTTTCTTCCATTTTCTCTCATTCTATATTTCACCAAAATACTCATGACTCATATCATATGAGTTTTCTGCTTCTCTTCTTCCATTTGCTAAAATAAGAAATAAAATGATGATAAAAATGCGGTGAGCGTGGATCGAACACGCGACCTTCAGATCTTCAGTCTGACGCTCTCCCAACTGAGCTATCCCCGCTTATTGTGATCTAATTGTTTTACGAAAACTTATTTATAAGCTCAAGTTTGTTTCACATTTTAATGACGATTTTTTTTTTTTTATGAATAAATGTAAAATAATTGATGGCAATTAGCATGCACTTCTCTTTTAATTTTATATAACTTCTCTATATTAATTTTTGAACTAGTTTCAAAGAAAATCATTGCAAGTTTGCAACGTTTTTTTATTCTACTAAGATCTGATGAATAAATAACTGAGCTTAATTCCTTGTTGTAAGCCCATCTTGCAAATACTCTGACGTAGGTAGCCCAGACCATATTCTTTGCTCCCAGCCTCCCCTTAATTGACTCAAGCGAAAACATTCTAATATTCTATTTCTATGTTTAGTACACACTATCAATCACATTTCATTGTTTTGGTTTAGTGAAAACTTTCTTCTCTTTTTATGCTTGTGTTATATTAGGGTTTAAAAAGATCTCTTAAAAATCCATACATGTAATAAGATAATAATAAAATATGGTCTCATCGTTGATATTGATTTTGATGTCATATGTGTTGATCTTGATCAATTATTCTAAAAAACCATCTCAAGGGTGTAACTAATTTTTTTTTTTTTTTTTTTTCAACATCTTGCATGAGTGCAAGTGCAAATCAATGTGATCTTCATGAAAGATTTGTTACAAAATTGCTTGAGACTTGGAACATAGAAATAAGATACAAATTGAGAATTGATAAGGAGATAAATACTACTAAACAGTTTTTACATAAAAGTTCAAAATTGAGTTACGAATAGAGAAAAGTTTTTCTGAATGATAAAAGATTCCACGTGGTATTTCACCAAAAAAAAAAAAAAGAATTCCACATGGTGAGAATAGCAGACAGAAAAAAACATTTAGAAAAACGAGCATGCAGTTTGGACTTTGGACTATCTAAAAGCGTGTCATCAATACATGAGAGGTTTGCATTCATTTTGTGAGATATTTTGTTTTGTCCGAATAGTAAATTATAAAGTATATGCAATCATATAGTATACGACGTGGTGATGGCAATGGAGAAAATGACGTGGCTCTTAGTCAGTATATTGGTTATTAACTTTGTTGATAAAATAATATTCTGACTTCTAAAATAATATTCTAAATTTCAAAATAATATTTTCTAACTTGGTGTGCGATGATGGTTCGCTCCTCTCGCCGTCTGATTGTCGTTAAGGCAAAGCTTAAGCGATACTAATAATAATATAACTATGACGGTGGCTACTTAATCATTAATAAGTTCATAAGTATTACACTCAAGCTTTTCCTGCTGGCACCCACTTTGAGCTCTAAGGAGTATTTGTTAAAGAAGAACTAAAAAAACATATAGGCTTCACTTGTAATGTTTGTCAATCGTGCCACAAGCGGTTGAACTTTTAAAAGTATTTATTTTGTTATGAAGAAAATGGTATGTTGATATTTTCAGAATTCTTATATTTTAAAAGTAATTTTTAACCATTTGCGCACAATCATATATTATACTGCATATGTGACTAATGTGAGTTAGTTAACCCGCCAAAAACTTTTGATTTAAAGTATCAAACTCATAACCATCTTCTTGAAATTGTATTTCTTGGCATGAACAAATAAAGTTAGAAGCTAGGAATATGCAACGGAAAAAGCATTTTTACATCGAAAATGGGAATCCAAACCAATTCATACGCACCCACAATAGTGAAGTATATATCACTAATAAAACTATTGGATGTAGGACTTTTAACATATATTGACGTAATCTTAAATTACATTAGATATCAAGTGGAACGCGGTTGGTCGACGTCGTAAGCAGTGCGGTGTTTGTGTTTGTCCTCTGCGTTAGGGAAAGAGGAGGTGGTCACGAGAGCGGAGAGCTCGTTGATTTTTAAAAGGTCAAGCTACTTTTTTTTTTAATCTATCTATGAATCTATCTATGTTTTTATTCACGTCAGCCAGCCAAAGTCAAGTCTCAATCACAACGTTTTTTTTATGGTTTTTTTTTTCGTTGTTTCTATTTTGGTCCTACTATTCATATCTCTCTTGATGTTTTTGTATAGATTTTGGTCCAATTATTATTTGTGATATCAAAATATATCAGAAAAAGTATTAAATCAAATGACTAATACGAAAGGTTGAAAATGTCACGCATTGCACATGAAGACAAAGTGAATGGACGGTAGAGTGTCCCCGACTCAATTTCTTATGTATCTAACATGCACTTCACAAAAATCCAGTATTTCTTTGGAATAAAATCTGATTTTTATATTTTCTGTTCTATATAAAAAAAAATATCTTTAATTTGTTTGCAAAAAGAAAAAAAATAACCTTTGTAGAAAGCCAAAATAGATAATAATAATAAAATGTGAGTAGATGCTGACTCACAAGGTTGGTCAATACCACAGTTTGAGATAATATTATACACGTCAGGCTGACTTGTTTTTTTCTTCTCTCCTCCCAACTTGTTTGATTTCTTTATTTCCTAAAATTAAACTATCACAAAAACAGCTGTGTTCTTCTCGACTCCCAAATTTATGTTTTGCTGCTAAGGACATGTTATCTCATTATTTCACACTTCAGGACTCCTTAGATTTTGCTTTTTGGTCCTAACTTGCGCTCTCTCTCTCTCTCCTTTCAACATTTTCTCATTTTTTAAGATTATCTTAAAATCTTTTACTGTTTCTTATTTTAGTAGAAAACGTCTGTTACTTGTTGTTAGTTTGTTACCAACACAGGTTGACCATTCTATTAATCATCCAAATTCATCTAAATTAGATAATTTTTCCACGTTCTGTAGTAATCGATGTCACTCAGAAAATATAATTTGCTTTTTTTTTGTTTGTTGAATAAACAAAAATAGTAAAAAAAATCATGAAATTTAGCGTCAAGAGATAAATTTTACAAACTAATACATTCCAGAGCGTGTATAACACAGACGTGGCTTGAAACGTAACGTGAGTTATACGCACCTAAAAAAGGACGTGACTTTTTATGGTTGTAACAAAGATACGGAGAAGTGTGACATCTTACTATACATTTATTTCAGTTTGAGGACAGAACACAACTTTAGTTTGAGATCTAAGGACTTGCACTGTCTCCAAATCTGCAGGAAGGACTTTTTGATTGGCTCAATATAAATACCTTGTCCATTCTCGTCTCCCTTCAACAACATCTTCTTTTACACAACAACAATTCACACAATATCTCGTTCGATTTTTTCATTTTAAATTACGTATCAAATTCTGAGCAAGATGACTATTCTGGTTGAACATTTCGTTCCTGGTAACGTTTCATTTCTGCTTTTATTAAATATGCTTTTCAAAAATACTCGGATGTCTTTTGAGATATATCGATATAGATTATTTATCAAATTTCGCCGATTAGATTTGATATTAATTAGTGCATCATGAGATTATGATCAATTCCATTACAAAAAAAAAAAAAAAAAATTGAGGAAGTGAAAATTATGAATTAATGTTGTGGTGACGATTTTTAGATTCGAGAGTCGAGGAAAAGAAACTGACAGAGGAGAGAAATGAGGAATTGGTGTTGGATGGAGGCTTTGTTGTTCCACAATCTAAGGAAACTGATGGATTTGATGCTCCTGATATGAATTTCCTGGGCCATTCTTTCAGGTTTGTAACGTTTGTTTTTTAGATTAATTAATTAATTAATCCGCATTTTAATGATCAGAATTAGTTACAATCTCTTTTGTTTATTTTATTATTTAGGGATTATGAGAATGGTTTAAGCGATAGACAACAAGGTGTTGAGGAATTCTACAGGATGCAACACATTCACCAGACTTATGACTTTGTAAGCTAGCCAAACAAATCTTATATAGTGTTTACTAATTCTATTAGGTTAATTAATTAAATCTTAAAAAGTCTTTTAGGGGTTACTTGAAAACTGAACTTATAAAAAAAAAATGGACAGGTGAAGAAGATGAGAAAAGAGTATGGGAAACTTGACAAGATGGAAATGAGTATATGGGAATGTTGTGAGTTATTGAACAGTGTTGTCGATGAAAGCGATCCCGATCTTGATGAGCCTCAAATCCAACACCTTCTCCAAACTGCTGAAGCCATTCGGAGGGACTATCCTAACGAAGATTGGCTCCATCTCACTGCCTTAATCCATGGTACATGTCTTGTTATGTTATCTCATAAATTTATATACTAAAGTTATGAAAAATCTACCGTTTCATGTATCATACATTACATACTATTATATAGTGTTTCACAAAACATCCTTACTAGTTATTTATTTTGTTTTTTTAATAGTTAAAACTGAGTTTTTTAAGGTCAATATATTGGACTTTTAAGTTAATGTTTTTATTTTTTCAGATCTTGGAAAGGTTCTTCTTCTGCCAGAATTCGGTGGTCTTCCGCAGTGGGCTGTCGTAGGTGCGTAGTCAAAATATGAATAAACCTAATCATCTAGAATTAGATAAGATTCTAGATAAATAAACAAAACAAAACAACAATTTGACACTTCCAATAATTTACAGGCGATACATTTCCAGTTGGATGCACCTTTGACTCGGCCAATATTCACCACAAGGTAAAATATATATATTTATACAATAGTTCTATCGTACTAGATTTTGGATGTTTGCCAAAGAAATTTTCGATATTAACGTTTTCCAAATAATGTTATCTTGCAGTATTTCAAAGGAAATAGTGATAACAACAACCCAAAGTACAACACAAAAAATGGAGTTTACAATGAAGGATGTGGATTGGACAATGTTCTCATGTCATGGGGTCATGACGACTACATGTATTTGGTAATTAAATTTTACTTATATCTTATATTTCTTTTGGGTTTATGCTTTCAACAACTTTATATTTACGTTTTAAATTTTTTGTCAAAAAAAATTACCAAAATTATATTGTTTTTATTACTCAAAATAGGTGGCTAAGGAGAATGACACGACTCTCCCCCATGCTGGTCTTTTCATTATCCGATACCATTCCTTTTATCGTACGTTTTCAATCATATGCTACACTACAATATACATATATTGTTTGTATTATTTGGTTTCAGTTATTACGATGTATCTTGTATTATTTATTATTAACATTGAAATAAATAATGACGCAGCATTGCACAAGGCGGGAGCCTACACACACTTGATGAACGATGAAGACAGAGATGATCTCAAGTGGCTCCATGTCTTCAAGTAAGATTTTTTTTCTTTTCTTCATATTATTTTATTATTTCATTTTTTTGTTATTTTTCTGACGAATAAAAATGGAATTGCAGTAAATATGACTTATACAGTAAGAGCAAAGTTCAAGTAGATGTCGAACAAGTGAAGCCTTACTATGTTTCCCTCATCAACAAGGTAAAAAAAAATTCAAAATACATTTAAACAGTATTTTTCTTTTTAATAACCAAACTTGTGAATATATTTTTAAAAAGACTTGTAAAGATATATGATAAATTTGATCTTTATATTTTTTTTGACATTGCAGTATTTTCCGGCCAAACTAAAATGGTGAGATATAAAAAGCGGAGAGTCCATTAATTGCCTTTTACGTGGAGAACGAGATCGAAGGTTAACGAGTTTCTATTGAATACAACGGAAGATAATCTATCTAATAAAAAAGTTGAGGTGTTCATTTGTAATTTTCTTTTCCCATCAAAATCTTAAATTATGTTGTATGTGATAAGCATTCTAATAATAATAATAATAATAATAAATTGATTTGTTTCTTAGTTTTCCAAAGTTTTAAATTTTATCTGTTTATCATATTAAACAATGCAACATTGATGCTTCTTGGAATGCATATGAAAAAATGTGTCAAGGCTTTAACCAAGAATGTGGTCCAATTTGGAAGTAGAAGCTAATGACACTAGTGTGGGAGTCATGCTTGGACGACTTGGGATTTGAGTAAGTTCAATTTGACAATGACTCTTAAACAATTTGGTTCAAACTATCTAACCAAAGTGGCCAAGGCTGCAAACGTACATAGAGGATATCTTAAGGAACTTAAGAAGACACTTTCGGCCAACCTTCTTTTTAAGAAGTTGACAAATAAACCTTTGTGCGGATGTGCAATAGCTAGACAAGCTTGTAACAATAGAAACTCGTTAACCTTCCGTTGGTTGATACCAATGATTGAGAACGATAAACCACCAATGTATTCTCTCGGTAATGTTAAAATAATTGGTACTTTTTGAAGCATCCTCTCTTTGAAGCATCTTTAATAATAATACAAGACAAAGAAGTTGTGTAACAGAGAGATGAAACAGAAATGGAAACAAGGTGTTTATAATTAATGGGCTTTGTCCATAAGTTGTATAGGTGAAAGTATGTTGGCTTTGCTTGTCTCCACAATGCAACCATTCATCACCATTTCTTCCAGCATGAAATGAGCTTTCTCCAGATGGAACATTATGTCAAGCTCACACTAAAAAAAAAATTTAACACATCACAAAAGGAGAAGACAAAAACAAGACAGTCTATTTGATTTGAGACTACTATGAATTCCAGATAGCTTACCACGTTTCCAAAATGCTTGTCCATTGTCTCGACCAAAAGATGTATGAACTCTAGAATCGCCAGCTCGTTCTAGGACGAGTTTCGATGAAAAAAAAGCGTGATTTAGTTTCAACAAGCAAACAATTGTAGAGATTGATGGAAGCAAAAACTAAGCTAAGCATTACTGATGACAAAGATTGGAAAGTTTGCATTTTCTTAGTCATAAATTTGTAAATATATATATAGTAGATATCTGTAAACACTCTTCTATATTGTTCCACCACACTATACTTGAACCTATATCATTTGATTTCAAAATTGGAATGCAGCTCATAAGAAACTAGAGAGGTATATACAACTAACTTACTTCGTCGTCATCGACCCCAACCATGAAGAAGAGAGATGCGTAACGTCTGTAGACTATCTTGTAGTTGCGATGTTCGACAAAAGAACACTGTTAATAAAGAAGAACAAATGCAACAAAACTTAAGTCCCATTCCGTAAGATGAACGTAATTTACGAAGACACGGTTATCTAAAGAATACAAACTCCTTTCGAAAGCTAATCAGCTGCTTTGCACCAACCTTTTGCGTAGCAAGAAGAACCCAAAAAACATGAAACAGAGACCCCAATGTAACTAGGATCAATGATACTAAAATTAGTTTGATTCTGATAAGCCAATGGTCAGTGATCTATGCATTCACGGCTACGAAATTCCCAGAATCGACTCTGTACTAGTCTAAGATTTACTTCGATTCCCAAATCATATAATGCCAAATCGATCCATATCCAGATCATCTAAAGAATTCAAAAATCGTAGTGAATCAAAGGCTAATTCCAAACTAATTACGACTCAATACGATCAAAACAGACATTAATTGAGCTAAGGAGACGAGATCGGATCGATCCAAATAGAATTTGATTGAAGAGAAGAGAGAGAGAGAGAGGAACCTGCTGGTCGTTGCGAGCGAGGCATTTACGGACGATTTCGCCTTCGAGAGCTCGACGCTCCTCGAGGGTGAGCCATTCGTAGTACTGAGCCAGACGAGTCTGGCCTTGCTTGTTCACCATCAGTATGAACCTTATTCCCATCTCTCCACGCTAAGCTCTTCCAAAACTCAGATCTTTGGGTTTTTAGTTTTTACTTCTTCTTCTTCGAGATGTACACGTCATCGCTGCTCTTGTTTGATTTTTAATTTTCAGATAAATTAATATAAGAAAATTAAAATGTATGTTACGGCCCATTTAAGCCCATTTATCTTATGATATCTAAAAGCCCACGCTATTGATGATGTGTAATGTGTTTTTTGAGGTTTTGACAATACATTTCTTCAGTGATATTATGACATATACAATGACCAAATCATACGTTCGTTTTTTTTCTTTCTAAAAGACACCTTTTGTTATAGTACTTCCGAAGAACCAATATGGATTAAAGATAAAAACTCTAGCTATTTGCTTCGTATGAATGCTATAGATGGCGCATGCGATAAAGATGAGAGAAAACAAATGTGTTTCTATGAATGCTTCATATAATGTTTGTCTACTTTAAAGCCAAAATGAACAGGAAAGAAAAAAACCATAATGTTATTTCTTTATGTTTTTTCTCACCCAAGAAAATAGTAATGAAGAAAAAATAAACCATTGATTAGTAGTGGCCTAGTGGGGAATACAAGGCTTCCAACTCAAATTTACAAAAATCTAATCAATGTGTTGTTGACTGATTCTTCTCCTCTACTTCTTCGCATTCACATGGAATCTCTCACTCACTAACTTATGTAATCATTAGTGCGTTATAACCTAATCTATTTATCAATTGTATATGTAACATCACGTATTAAACACTACATGGGCAAAAATTTATTATACATAGTACATCTCCACATCGATTTAACAACTATTTTTTTTTTTTTGGTATTATCTAACTTTATACACCAAAAATACTTCTTTTGGTTTTATTTGTGGATATGAGCTGGCGGATTTGCATATTCAAACATAAGATTCATACTATTGTTTGTACTCTTGCTAGATTTAAAGTATTTTTATCCTAATATATGTGGACATTCTTTTGTTTTTCTTTTGAGACACTGGTTAGCTGCTTGGGGTGCCCCAGATATAAGAAACATACAAGTGTTTTGTCCACTAGTTAGCTAGATTCAAATATTTTGTATTTTTCTTAATCTTTTTATTAACATTAGTTTTCGTGGGGATTCCATCAAACATTTTTGTGTGGATGATCGTATTCATTCGTGAAGGATTTTTTTTTTTTTTGGTTTGCCTTATATTGAGATTTCAACTTTCCGGTACGTGTAGATTGAGTAGTATGAGATATGGGATGCATGTCTAAAACTAATCGATGTTGAATGGTAGCTGCAAGAAAAACAGGAAGAATATATAATGTGGGATTAAAATCTGATTTTTGGAAGAAATATGTCATTGAATCGGTTGCAAAGAATGTAAAAATTTATTTAAAATATCCACCTAGTTTTTAAGTTTCTTAATTAAAGCAAACAAAGAGCCAGAATAAAATAGGTGGCAAATAATTAAATTATTTAATGTCATTCATTTTTTGGATTAATTTCTAATATTAAATGGATGAGTCATCCCCAAAAACTATTGGTGTCTGTCCCCTCCATGTGAAGGCGATATAAGTAAATCTGTAAATTACAACATTTTGATTAATCATTCTCTCATCAAGTCAACACAATCTCACGACATTCACACTCAGAACTCAGAAGCTTATACTATCCTTTTTATATGTATGTACATACCTTCCTTAGATTCTTCTTTTTACTTCTTCTTTGGATATATATGTATAATGTATTATAGGATAACTAATTCTACTAATGTTGTTTGATTATTTCCTTTCCAACCAAATTGGTCATACTTCTGTATTTTTACGTCGGTCACAATAGTTGTTCATTTCTTCACATTCTCATTTTTTTGTGGAATAACAGGGGATTCAATTGGTGACCAAAATTTAGGAAAAGAATGAGGAGGAATATCACATTCTTCTCTATTCCACAATTTTTTTACTATTTGAAAGTAATATTTTTTCCCCTACATTCATCTACATTTTTCAAAAAATAAGAAACAATAGAATAAAAATGTTTCTTCCCAAAATTGATGAGGAACAAATGGAACAAAAAAAAGAACAAATATTCAAATTCGTTTTTTATTTTAAAATAAATAAAAATATGTTTATTAATAAAATTTCAATTTTGTAATATAAAAACTTTCATATTTTCACAATGTATTGACAAAAAAAATATTTTTGATAGGAATTTTATGCTAAACTAATCTTAAGACTCTATTTGAAAAATTTATTATATATACATTAGAATAATATTAGTATTACAATTGAAATTAAATTTATTTAATATTTAATATATTTTAAAAACATTTTTATTGTTTGGTTACCATTTACTATTTTGTTCATTCTCTGCAGATTTTCCTTTCATTCCTCAAAAACTGTTTATTCCATTCCACATTGTTCTTTTTATTCCTTTTTTTTGTTCTTCTAATAGTTACCAGTAGGAACCAGAAAAATTAACTAATATGACAGAGACATATTCTGAATTTCTCATAGCAAAATCGGAGAGTCAATGGAAACACTATAATTATTAGGTATTTACCAGCTTCACATAAAAAACAAGATAATTTTTCTTATATATATAATATAGTTTTTAGTTTCCTTTGATTTTAATATAATTATTAGGTATTTATTAAACATTTGATACGTGAAGCTGGTAAATATCTAAATGGCATATAGTTGTAATTATTTTTCAAAAAAAGAGTTTTGTTTAGAAACATTAGTAAGAACAACGCACTTCTAGTGACAGCACATTGAAATAACTGATCTCATGTAATTCTTTAGGAGACTTTTTTAAAGTCTTTTTTTTTTTTTTTTTTTGGGTAAAACTTTTTAAAAGTCTTTTATATTGTTGACAAATAAATCCATTATCGATTTTGACTTTTTTTTTTATAAACAAATAAATGACAAACTTATGAATTAATCCTTCCAAGTCCCAACCCGGAAAGTAAAATAATGTTTTAATTATGACAGTGGTCAGTGGTAACTTCTTAAAATTGTTTAATACAGAAAAGTAGTGTCTTTTTCTTAAAATATGGAAACATGATGTTAAATGTTCCGGAGTACACATGTACTGCATATAATACGCCCCAAGTCCTAAGTCCTAACAATAATATTATCACAAAGTATATACTATTCTACGCAAAGTATCCCACTAAATAATGTTTTATAAAATTCATGGGGGACATATGATGAATGAATGAAATATACATATATAGGCCTTTTTGACAAAATTGACATCATAAGTTGAAAACAAAACAGTAACTGAGAAGCAAAAAAAAAAAAAAAAACTCCATCAAAAACCCCAATTGCCCCCCCCCCCCCCACACTACTTACTACTTACTTGCTCATCATCAATCAATGCTTCAACCACACTTTTTGTAACAACAACAGAAACCTCACACTAATCCAACGAAACCTTTCATTCTCTTTCCAAGTTTTCAACATTCCCCAAGAAAGAAAAGACAGCAACTTTAATCAAAGCCAGTTCTTGAGTTGTAACTTCAGTTTCCAAAAGTAAACAAGAAGATATGATGAAGAAGAAGAAAGGCACCAACTTTAAGCTACTCTGTTTACTTCTGTTCCTCGGTTTGATCCAGACAAACGGATTCGGCATTGGAGTTGGAGTAGGAATCGGCGGCGGAGACGGTGACGACGGAGTTTGGATCGGCGGCGGCGGTGGAAACCCTAATTCCAATCCTGGCTCAGCTCCAAAGCAGCAGACAACAAATGCAGCTTACAGAGCTCTTCAATCTTGGAAAACCGCAATCACAGAGGATCCATCAGGTTTTCTAAAGACATGGGTCGGCGAAGATGTCTGCTCATACAGAGGCGTGTTCTGTTCTGGCTCCTTTGTTACCTCAATAGATCTAAACAAAGCGAATCTCAAAGGCACCATTGTCAAAGACCTCTCTTTGCTCTCGGACCTAACCATTCTCCATCTCAACAGCAACAGATTCTCAGGTCAAATCCCAGATTCTTTCAGGAATCTTGATTCACTTCAAGAACTCGATCTCAGCAACAACGGGTTCTCCGGTTCTTTCCCTCAAGTCACACTCTACATCCCAAACCTGGTTTACCTCGATCTCCGGTTCAACGAATTCACCGGCTCTATACCGGAGAGTCTCTTCAACAAACAACTAGACGCGATTCTCCTCAACAACAACCAGTTCACCGGAGAAATCCCCCGGAACCTCGGTTACTCCACAGCTTCGGTGATCAATCTCGCCAACAACAGATTATCCGGCGAAATACCGACGAGTTTCGGCATAACCGGTTCGAAATTGAAAGAGGTTCTGTTCTTGAATAACCAATTAACCGGTTGTATACCGGAATCAGTTGGTTTGTTCTCCGACATTGAAGTCTTCGACGTTAGTTTCAACTCCTTGATGGGTCATGTCCCTGATACGATCTCTTGCTTGTCGGAGATTGAGGTTTTGAATCTCGGCCACAACAAATTCTCCGGCGATCTTCCCGATTTGGTTTGCGCTTTGAGGAATCTGATAAACCTCACCGTTTCTTTCAATTTCTTCTCTGGGTTTAGCTCCCAGTGCTCGAGTCTTAGCGTCGGGTTTGATTTCACCGGGAATTGTATTCCCGGTAAAGGTTATCAGCGGTCTCAGCCGGATTGCTCGGCAATTCCCGGCGGTCAGTTGAGTTGTCTTAGGATTCCGGCGCAGCCGTTAACTTGTGCTGGGATTAGCGTGGGCTTGAAGGTGACGAAGTCACCATGAGAACACAAAAGTTGGAAGCTTTTGTTTATTTTTAAAGTTTCTGTTGAGTTATTTATGCAATGGTGCTTTAATTTGTTATGTTTGATAGAAGAAAATGGTTTTTATCAGTTTACGTTATTTAATCAACTGATTTAAGTAGAAACAAATTAGAAAGCTTATCTCTGATTTTGAACACTTTTTTTTTTTTTTTTGTTTTTTGTAATGTGACGATCTTTCTAAAAAAATGAAAAGTTGTTGTTGACCCTAATGAGCAAATATTTGTTGGGATGAAATTTATTAATGTGCGTTATTAAATGGTCTTCAATGTCTCTTCAAAGGAATTGGACATGTTGTTGGGTCCAAAAAACTGGTGCTGTTTTGCTTAAAACTGATCAATGGCAGTGACCCATTACTTTTTCTTTCTCTGAACTTGATCAAGAATTCAAGACTGATAAATACAAATATCCCTAAGAGAGATCCATGGTAATCACAAAAGAGAGGATCATTTGAGCCTTACACAGAGGTAAAACGACAATCCAAGAAGAAAAGATTCTACCAACTTGGGGCATCCCAAGCTACATATCATTGTCTTCGATCCTCCTTAGTCACACTTCTATATAGCCATTAAGAAAGCTCCCATATGTTCACTTCTTTATGAAAGTACAGTTATTGTTGGAACAAAAGCTGAGATGATCAAGGACTTTGGTCTTTCGTAAGGTAACATATAAAAAGCAAAAAAGACCTCAATCGGCCATTGTTCAAGATAAGCTGAATTGCTTGAGAAGCATGGCTTAAATCTAGAGTTTTTGACACTTGATTAGAAATACCATGAGTTTGTAACACAAAGACTTGCACGTCTAGAGTATATCGAGAATAGGCACACTTAAGTGTGTGACGTTGCCCCACCGACGAGAGTTGACGATCTATTAGTGGTTTTGTGTGAACAAACACACAAATATGAGTGGTAGTATCCTCAATCCAAGTAGATAAAAGCAGTAAACACTAGTTATCAAAAACACAAATATAAAGTAACAATATATTTTACGTTTATTTTAGTAGATTCAAAGAACAAAGAAAATAGTTGAGCTCTTGATTTACTTGGAAGATATCAAAATGGTAGCAGTGTGGGATCATGCTCGAAAAATGATGTTGGCAAATGGTAACAGTGTTTGAATTAATTATCATCAAAAGAACTATAGGTTATATAGCCATATAGGCTTTGACCACATACTCAATATCTAGTTTACAGTAGTACTCATTGGTCATTTTAGACTCCAAGTGTATGTTCTTATAATATGGTATGCCAAACAGTACCTGGTCGATAAACTAATTAAGAGATCCTTATTGAGACAATAATTTCAGAGAGCTTGCTCATATCTCGGGCACTATGTGTCTTACAACATCTTATTTATTTCCTTGGTCGTCTTTAAAGAAAAATCATTTTTGACCATATCCTAAACCAGAAGAATTAATAATTCCTCTAATAATTTTTGTTCGTTATTAATAGGAGGAAATTAGCAAAGGGAAGAAAAGACACGTGGGGCGTAGGGAGTGAATGATTAAGCTAGAACAAAGGCGAGACGTCAGTAACACTAATTAAAAAATTTATTCATAAACGAAAAATGGGCGGTTGAGAATATGTCTTACGAATCGCACGGTTCAGAGTTCATCTTTAGACATTCTTCTTACCTCCCTATTTATCGAGACGACGAAGTCCTCCTCGGAGTTGCACATCGCACACATACATACGCAGAGAGATCAAGAAACAACAACGCAACTCGTGCAACGTATAATTAACGAAGAGTAAGAAGAGATCGGAAAGATATGTCGTGGCAAGCATACGTTGATGAGCATTTAATGTGTGATGTAGGCGACGGACAAGGTCACCATCTTACTGCCGCCGCTATCATCGGCCATGACGGTAGCGTTTGGGCTCAGAGCGCTAATTTTCCTCAGGTTCAGTTTCCTCATCCTCCTCCTCGAATAGTTTGATCGAATACTTACTATTTCTAACCGTTACGTTATGGATATTTTTATAGTTATATATAGATGATATATAGATGATATATAGATGATATATATTTCTATCCATTACGTTATGTTTTGCGATCACAACATTTTGCAATAAGTTCATTATTCCGGATTTCGGTTCAACGTTAAAACTCTGATGATGCATTAATTTGTGTTTTCAAACAGTTGAAACCTGAAGAGATCACAGGCATTATGAAGGATTTCGATGAGCCTGGTTATCTCGCTCCCACAGGCATGTTCCTCGCAGGGCTAAAGTATATGGTCATCCAAGGTGAGCCTAATGCTGTCATCCGTGGCAAGAAGGTATGTTTAGGCGACACTTTACTATTAATGCTCGATTGTTTTGCGCTTGCATCAAGCAAAATTAATCTAAGAAAACCAGAAATGTTTTATTCTTGGAAATATTGCATTGAATTTGAAAATGTCGATACTTGAGTCCTGACAGCCTTCCGATTGCATTTGGCGTTTGTACTTTACAGAAAATATTTTGTGAAACTTGAATTATTTTTTGATAAAAAGATTAGCATGCAAATGCAATAGCTTAAAACAAATTGATGCCTTAAATTTTATGAGTATTTTGTACTCCATAGACCGACTATGCTAATTAAGAAAATAACCTCTTGCAAAGATAGTCAAATATATGTTAACTTGAAAGTATTTGATTTTATGATTTAGTTTTCAAACTCAAAACCACTAATTATTACTGAAACTTGGATAGGGAGCTGGAGGGATCACGATCAAGAAAACTGGACAATCAATGGTATTTGGACTGTACGAAGAGCCAGTGACTCCAGGACAATGCAACATGGTTGTGGAGAGGTTGGGTGATTACTTGATCGAACAGGGTCTTTGAACCTTAAGGACAATGCTTTATACCTCTTTCTTTTGCTAATTCATTACACCATCTTTCCACTTTTTTGGGTACATGGTTTGGTTTTTTTTTTGTTTAATTTTAATATTAGGTCTTTCTGGTTTCTACCTTAGCAAGGTTTAAACAAAAAGCTGAAGGCTAAGGTTGCAGATAATAACACAAAGCCTGTATGAAGCCAAGACTTATCTTTTTTTCTATTTTTCATGGTTTCGTGATTAATTTGTTTGTTTTAAAAAAGCAAAAAAAAAATAATTTTACGGTACATTTATTTGTTGCGTATATCTGACTTTTTTAGTTTATATATATATATATATGTATACGGTGTCTCACTTTACTTTAGGCCGGCTCAATACAATTAGGGTCCCTCAGCTGAAAAACAGAAAAATGCCCTTTCTCTCTATGTTTTTTTTAACTAAAAATTTTTGAACCCTTTTTTGTGGAAAGAAAAAAGACAAAAAATTGTATAAACCCGGTGCTATAGCAAATTAGCACCCCTAGCTTGGGCACTAATACTCGTTATCCATATTCGACCCGTTACTCGGTTCGTACCCATCCCAAAAAAAAAAGTATCCGTATCTTTAGAATCGAGTGAAGGGTACTATAATTATATTACCCGTGAGTAAGGGACGAGTATAAGGTATTAGTTTAATTTTCAATACCCGTCAGTTGGTGTTGGGTTTCGCCATATGTGGGTCGAAAGACAAAGCCCGTTAAGAAACAAACTGTAAGGATTTTAAAATGGGCCTACGAAAAGCCCATTAAGCCTGAGTCGGTCAAAGCAGGCCCCGAGTCAAGCGAAGAGGAACAGCTCGGAGTGGTGGAGGAGATCTCGGGGCGAGGAGACGAGATTAGAGGAGGAAATTCAGGGCGTCGTTGGAGATTTTTTTGGCTTTATAATCGACCTCTCGAAGGAGAGAGGAGGAGACCTTTTTTATGTAACACAAAACTATACTCTGAATACAAAATCATATTCACAAGTTCTTCGTTGTTTCTAGTCAATTTAACCGAAAGGCCGTCCAGATCTTGTTTCATCTTCGGATCTATTTTATTGTTGTTTCTCGTTTCAACAATTTGGCGCTGTCTGTGGGGACTCAGGTCTTTCTATCTTCAAAGTTGATTACTTCGAAAAAATCTAGGCAAAATGGATCCATCCGCGACTAACGCAATCACGTCGGAGTCTAGTCACGAGCACACCAGCGCCATCGCACCGTCAGCAACACTCCATGGATCTGGCTCTAACAACGCTCCCTCTCAAGGTGAGCAGATTCAGACCCATTCTAATCGAGAGATCCCAAGCTTGGCCAGATCTAGGATAGACTCGCTTCCCAGCGATGCCCAAACACTGGACCAGGATTCCTCGGGTTATTCAGTTCTCACCCGTTAGAGACCTATTCCGGTCCAGGATCTCGCCATCCTGAGCCATGGGATTCCCGTCGGGAGTACGCCCACGATCCCCGCAATTCCACTGGGAAGCAGGAACCAGTCCCGTGTATGGATTCGTTCCGAAAACAATATAGCAAACCGACCCAGGCAACATTTGACACCCCTATCCCCCTCAGGGACTCCCAACAGAGCCGATCTTTCCAAGATACGTGGGATGCTCGCCGTGTTAATCGATAAGACTCAAGCCCAAGACGCAACGAATCGACTTCTCATGAGCCGGATCGAGCGACACGAGCTAGAACTCGCGTGCCGCGAGAATCAAGATCTTTGTCGAGAAACCACACATCCTTCAGACATAATCTCAACCGATTCCGCAGAAAGAGCGCTGCCTCGAACCCGCCTCGATTTTTAGACGGTCCACGTCACCCCGCGTGGGCTCAGGACATTACCTGTGTTTGCGACTTCGAAAAATCCGTGAGCTCCGAGCTTAACAAACTTTAACGAGCCTACAAGCTCAAGACCTGCAGACCAGCCCTCGGCCAGACATGTTTGTTCGACGGCACGTGATGTTAGCAACTCCAGCGCTCCAATGAATCCCTCATTAAGAACAAACCCAGTTCTGGCCGAGGAATTCGTGAGCGGAATGCCTCGTCATGCGGCGACCGGCAGCTTCGGCCTCCCTGGCCCCCCGATGAACGACGCAATCAGCGCCCAATTTCTCACCGAATACATGAATAAGGCAAGTGCCGAGATGACCCAAATCCGTTCAAATGTCCACTTGGCTACGAGCGCTGCACCAGATATCGATCGCGTGATCGCAGAAACAATGCGCACCCCATTTACGGATCGAATCGCGAAGGTTCGTCTTCGAGACTTTGGTAAACTACGCCTGCCCAAGTACGCGAGCAAGCCGGATCACGGAGCACACCTCCGGGCTTTCAGATTGGCAATAACCAAGGCCTATCTCACCGACGGACCGACGCTCGAATGGTTCGCGCCTTTGGAATCAAACTCCATCGATTCCTTCGACCAACTTGCTGTTGTCTTCTTGAAGCAATACTCAATTTTCTTCCAAGCTAAGATGACCGAATCCGACCTCTAGCTCTTGGTGCAAGGGAAAGACGAGTCGCTTCGCGATTACGTAACTCGCTTCAACGAGGTCAAGGCCAGGATATCAAACTTAAACGACAAGGGTGCCCTAGTTGCCCTTCGACATGGCCTATGGTACACTTCAAAATTTCGGGAGGAGCTCACTGTCCGGCAACCTTCCTCGCTTGATGACGCTCTTCATAGATCAATTAACTTCGCTAGAGCCGAAGAGGAACGAGCTGTTATGGCCGAACTCCATAAGTCAGTGAAAACCCCCTTCAACCCCTCTAAAAAACCCTTCCGGAGGGATCCGCTCATATCCGGACTCCACGCTTTCGCGGTGGACTCCACGTCCAGACCCAAGAATCCAAACTTCGACCGAGGAGTGCAAGTATCACAAGACACGGGGTCACTCAACCGAGGAGTGCAGAACTGTAGGACGCCTCCCCGCAAGAAAACACGAAGCAAGGGATCTCGGCGAAATCGACCTCGAAAAGGAGGGAGAGAAAGCCAGGGAAGCAAACGCGAACGCAAAAGATGTCGCTGCGAAACGAGAGAGAACAGATGAGGCTGAGGGATCATCACCCCCTCCAGCCCCGAAGAAACGTATCGATCTCGTCTTCAAAGGTCTCACCCTTTGCCGCACTTCATCTAAATCGGTTTATACGCCCTGTGCCGCAGCTCTGTCAATTTAATCAAAGCATTCCAACGCAGGGTCGAGAGTTACCACCGGAAAAGAAAGCCACGCCCGACTACGAAATTACTCTCTGGGAGAGCGAAACAGACGATTTGGACAAGCCCCACGACGATGCTCTGATCGTTAGGCTAGACGTTGGAGGATGCGAGCTATCTCGCATAATAATAGACACCGGAAGCTCGGTCTATCTCTTGTTCTATGACGCCTTCAAACGAATGGGCTATCCTGATTCTGAATTAAAAGGGGGCAAAACCCCACTCACGGGATTTGCTGGAGACACGACTCTAGGCTAGGGCACCACGCAATTAATCGTGGAAGCCAGAGGGGAACGGCGTTTAGTCGACTTCGTGGTCGTCGACCGCCCCGCTCCTTTCAACGCCAATTTCGGCAGACCATGGCTCTATTGAATGAAGTTTGTCCCGTCTACTTACCATCAATGCGTGAAATAGCCAACCCGAAGCGGAATCGCGACTATCGATGGAAGCCAATGCGCATCCAGACAGTGTTATAGAGGCGGATATGACTTAATCAAAAAGTCCAATCAATAGCAACTAATGATCGACGACGAGCTTGAAGCTCGTCAGCTCGCGGGTTGAAAGGATCCGGTCACCCGCAGTCCATTAATGATCAAGGTCGTCCAAATTTCTATCATAGAAGGCCATCCGACCGATGTGTCGGAATTGGAGCCGACCTAAACGTCAGCACAAGGGCGGAAATGATCCAGTTTTTAGGACAAAATTACGCAACCTTCGCCTGGTCTTCGTCTGACATGAAAGGAATTGACATAAGCGTCACTTCGCACAACTAAATGTCGACCCCACCTATAAACAAACAAAGTAAAAGAGTCGTAAGCTTGGCCCCGAAAGGGCCAAAGCGGTAAACGTCGAGGTTAAACGACGGGAAGTGGCAAATTTGCATCAACTTCAAAGATCTTAACAAAGCTTGCCCGAAAGACAATTAATCCCTCCCGCACATCGATCGGCTGGTCGAAGCAACTGGCGGGCACGAGACCTTGTCCTTTGTGGATACCTTGTCCTCTGGTCACCGAGCGCAGGATCAAAGCAAATCCCAAGCAGATCACCACCTTCCTCGAAATGGCCGGGAGGTGTAAAGGCTCACAAGGTGGATCGCAGCCCTAAATCGCTTCATTGCACGGTCTACAGACCGCTGCCTCCGGTTTTACCAAATGCTAAAGGACAACCGAAAGTTCGAGTAGGAGAGCAAGTGCGAGGAAGCATTCCATGAATCGAAAAATACCTTTCCGAGCCTCCTATGCTCTCAAAGCCGGCGGACGGGGAACACCTTTTCCTCTACACCGCAGTCTCCGACTCTGCGGTAAGCGGAGTAATGGTGCGAGAACATGAGGGAGAAAAGAAATATGTCTACTATGTCAGCAAAACTTTGGTCGACGCTGAAACATGATACCCTGCCATGGAAAAACTAGCCCTGACGGTCGTGATGTCGTGAAACCCATACGCTCTATCCTCCATAGTCTTAGCCAGTCTGGCAGGTTAGCCCATATCAAATACCGACCTAGAACCTGCGCTAAGGCACAAGTCCTCGCCGATTTTGTAATCGAGCTTGCTGCGAACAACGACCATGACGGGAATAATCCAATGAAATGGTCGTTATACACGGACGGAGCGTCATCTAGGCTAGAATGCGGGATTGGGATTCAACTCTTCTCCCCCACCAAAGAGGTCATGGAGCCGAGTACGAAGCTCTGATAGCCGAGTACGAAGCCGAGTACGAGGCTCGGGTTTACGGATTCAAATAACGAAGCCGAGTACGAAGCTCTGATAGCCGGCCTCCGACTCGTACTGGGCGTGGGAGTAAAAGAGCTTGCCGCGTTCAGCGACTCTCAGCTCGTTACTAGTCAGTTTCATGGAAACTACGATGCGAGCAACGAACAAATGGACTCGTATCTGCGGGTCTTTCGGTCCATGGCAGAACAGTTCTCATCGTTCGAACTCACCAAAATCCCACGTGGAGAGAACTCGACGGCCGACGCCCTGGCCGCACTCACTTCAACCTCCGTCCTTTGGTCAACGAGCCCAGTATCCCATTCCCGTCAAAGCTCAGAGCGTCCATCAGGTCGAGAGCGGCTTCGGACCCGACAAGAAAAATATCGAACAGGTACCCGAGCAGGATGAAGAGCTCCTAGATGAACACATACTGGAAGATGAACACGACGCAGGACCAAAAACGAATTGGCGAGTCCCGATACGCGAGTACATTTCAAAGGGAACCGTTCCCGTAGATCGGTGGCAAGCACGAAAGCTCAAGGTGCAAAGTGCGTGTTTCTGCCTCATCAGCGAAGAACTATACAAGCGATGTATTGCCGGACCGTACCTCAGATGCGTTCACGGAAGCGAGACCAAAAGCATCATGAAAGAGGATCACGAGGGACCCTGTGGAAATCACTCCAGAGGTCAACCTTTAGCCCTCAGGATAAAACGACAAGGGTTCTTCTGGCCGACCATGCTCGCAGATTGCGACACACATGCCAAAAGCTGCGACAGATGTCAACGCCATGCACCCATGATCAACCAGCCCGCCGAGTTGATGAGCTCGGTCTCCGCCCCCTATCCTTTCATGCGATGGTCGATGGACGTCATCGGCCCCCTCGAGCAATTGGGAAGACGACGCGTGAAACACCTACTGGTCGTAACTGACTATTTTACCAAGTGGATTGAGGCGGAATCCTATCAGTCAATTGTCGGGGATCACGTGAAAGATTTCTTCTGGAAAAACGTGTTATGCCGTCACGACAGCCCTTACGAGATCGAGATTGCCAACTTGATGTCATATGTAGAGCAAAGGTTTTGCGATAACTGGGGCATCCAGCTCACCCCGTCCACACCCCGATACCCTCAGGGAAACGGGCAGGCCGAGGCGGCAAATAAGTTGATCCTACATGGTCTTAAGCGACAGTTAGGCGCGGCAAAGTCTAGCTGCGACGCTCAGCTTCCCGAAGTCCTGTGGGCCACCTGAACTACCCTTCGAGGTAGCACAGGCGAGACCGCCTTCTCCCTAGCTTACGGAATCGAAGTCGTTGTACCGGCCGAAATATTCGTAGGCAGTATCCGCCGAGTTGTCTCCCCTGAAAACGAGGCTTTAAACGACGAGGCATTGCTCGATAGCCTTGCCATTATTGATGAAATGAGAGAGCAAGCCCTAGTGCGAGCCCAAAACTATCAGAACTCTATAGCCCGCTTCTATAACTCAAAAGTCCGACCCCGGAACTTCATAATTGGAGAGCGCGTACTCCGCAAAGTCTTCGACCACAAGAAGGAGAAAAAGGCCGGGAAGATGGGAACGAAGTGGGAAGGTCCCTACAGGATCACTGAGATATTTTGCAACGGTGTATACCGCCTAGTTGAAAAAAGTAACAGAAAGGTCGAGCCTCGGCCTTGGAACATCATGAAATTAAAGAAGTACTTCAGTAGGTACTGATAATAATCGAACTACGGCTGACTTGATCCCCTTACGGGGTACATAGGCAACTCGACTTCCTGAGTACAGCCCCTGTTATTTTCCTATTGTCTCTTAAACAAAAAAAAAGCATATATATAAAAAAAACACAGTAATAACAACAAGCAGTTGCTCCCGATAGAGTTAAAACCTCTCATTACAACCTATACTACGTCGATAATAGTTGCATTAACTCAACTCTAAATTACCACCTCAATCACATCAGATCGCGTAAAATAGCCCCCGCGCACTTCACGCGAATCTGAAGACGATCTCACTACTCCAAAGTTTTTCGCACATTACTTTGCAAATCGTGAGCCCAAATGGTTTACACTAAAATGTATGTCACACCGCTGTTTAATAACTTTACGCGAACATAGCATCATCTCGCAGTCCGATTTGATTCATTCTAAATTCTCTTAGCACTTACACGCTCGATGACTAATCCGTTTTTCACATTGTCAAAGTGTCTTGCGACCGGACATTGAAGGCCTTCGTCAATTTAACCAACTAAAGATAGACTTAAGAATATCTTTACTTGAAAAAAGTAAAAGGATTTAAAAGCCTTCCCAGGCCATGTAGGTCAAGTCTTGGATAAAAACCCTCCCAGGCAAACCGAAACAAAAGCAAAAAAAAAAAAAATAAGTAAAACCGATCAAGCGCCCTCTT